>NC_054557.1:19404603-19559272 GCF_017654505.1 Polyodon spathula | reverse complement strand
AAGACCGTATGGATTTGAAAGGTAAACGAGAGGCAGCTGCAAGTAATGAGGCAGCTGCAGCCGTTTACCTAGATATCATGCAGGATAACATATAGGGGCCAGGGTAACGCTGACCTTCTCCTTCGTTTGGGTTAAACGAGTGGAAAGAGAGAAGGACTGAGAGAGGACGAGAGCCTCCCTTTGTGTGTCTGTCTGTAATTGTCTGTCTTTGTCGCAGCACTAGACAGTTAAAGCACACCTCCGGAGCTGTCGCCAGGGTCAGCAAGATCCGGAGCACCACTACACACCACACAAGCTGTGTCTGCACCGAGCACCTGAACGTTTTCGATCACCCAGGACTGGTGACCGTGTGTTCGTGTTTTTGTTCGGGACTGTGCCCATGTTTTGTTATCCCCGGTCTCTACATTTTAACAACGCCTATCTGCCCCACATTTGCTGTGTATAGACGGGGATTTATTATTTTACGGTCACCAGACCTGGATTATTAATAAAAGCACCTTTTTTTCTTCACTGGAAACCGTTGTCTGCCTGTCACTCCTGCATCGCATCACCGCTACACTTGTTCCCCTTACCAGCCACTTTGCCACAAGCAGGAACAGATCCAGACTGTGGAGGATTTCTTCCTCTGTGCTTCAGGAATCATCCTCGTCAATAAGATATCACTGATTATGACAGAGAAAAGAGGCTATTAAAAGCAGTGCCATTGAAAACACAGTGCGTGTCGCTTGCCTTCATTTATTCAGATACAGCTTAACAAGAACATGGGTATCTGTTTAGTTTCAATGCTACAGTTCAGCAAACCTCAGATCTTACTGGGCCGACCCAACGAACTGAAGGAGACTTTAAAATGGGTCTCACTGCTTCTCTTATACCTTACCCTTGTGGTAATAAAAAAATGAAGTGGTGTTTCCATGCCAATCCACTAGATGGTAGTGTTGCTCCGTAAAGCGTCATGTTGAATTCCTACAGCGAGGAACAAGAGACCTGGAAGGAAATGACTTTTAATTAACAACTTGTTGAAACTGTTTGACTCATTCTGAAGACAGGGTTTGGATGCCTCCGAGTTTCAGACGTCATTGAACGTTTCAGGCTTCTGAAGACAATCTGGCTTCATGAAACAACCGCATTCTTTCAGTCTGAATGAACAACAGCCATCCGGACTGAGGCAGTTTGTCACCACTGTGAGCAGACTCTGTTTTAACAGAATGTTGCTCATTGCAATGTTAATCAATGCCGTGTTAGAACTGATTAAAAGGGAATAGGGATTTGTTTAAAAAAGAAACATGAAATGGATCTGAATTTGAATGAAAAACAGAAATAACAAAACAACCCTGGCACATTAGGAGTGTAAGACTGAAGTAGACCCCGAACAAAAAACACAAACGAAAATAAATGACTATTTTGTTTGACATTTTCCAACAAAACATATTTGATGACGATCGTGAACAGGACAGTGTAGTTAATCAAGTCATTTTTAATATAAACACGCCCACGATGTGTTGCACTGCTCCTTTACTTGTATCTCGTGTAGAATGACTAACAAACATATAAACTGAATTCAAAAAAAAAAAAAAAAAAAAAATAATAATAACAGACTGAGCTGAGCTCCCCTGGTCCCTCCTCGTCACTGCAGTATAAAAGGGGGTAGCCGGTCTGGTTCTGAGTAGAGGAGGGATCACTCGCCTGTCACATCTTGTCCAGCCTCAATAAAGAAACACCCGATCACCAGCAGCAACACAAGCAGCAGTGAGAATGTAACGGGCAGCCGGCTTCTCTGTTCAATACGATCGCCTGCAGAAAGAGGAGACGAGCATTGACATACTGTACCAACATGGAGCAGTGTGGAGGGGTGCAGTGGAAAACTACTGCCTACGAGGGGGTACAGTGTCTGAGAGGGGATTGCATTGAGAGAGCACTCTAGATCAACACAAGGGGGTATTCGTTTCTCAAAGCCAGAAGTATCTTGTCCAGTTGATATATTATTAATGAAACTTGGAATCTGCATTCAGCGTCTATAGAATATTGACTGACCTGTAATCAGAGCGCTGCTGATATCTTAACGAAATGGTTGTCAGCAGCAGCTGCAGAAACAAAGCTCCCTTTTCTTTATCTGAGCGTGTTAATCATTTACCGGGGGTTCTCTTTTTTTTTTTTTATAAGAAGACCAGGTACTTTTACAGTTCACTACTGCACACATCCCTAATCTCAACAGGGTCTGCTAGCAACGGATAAGGAGTTTCCTGTGATCAGCTTCTCACTGAACTTCAGTAAAGAGACGCTGTGCAGGGCTGCAGAGGAGAGAGAACAGAATCGGACGCTCTGAATTGAGGAGAAAACTCAGTTATAAAAGCAGTACAGTCTCGCTGATCCCAGCCCTGCTTGCCCGAGCTGGGCCAGTATCCAAACCGTGTTGTTCTAATGAAATGGACTCGACTGGTTCTGGACTCTACTGTGATCGGTTTCAATAGGTTTGTGGATGTGACTGCAGTTAAACACAGCAGCTATGAGATCACTCAGACCTGATTGTTACACACAGCAGCTATGAGATCACTCAGCCCTGATTGTGATGCACAGCAGCTATGAGATCACTCAGCCCTGATTGTGATGCACAGAAGCTATGAGATCACTTGGCCCTGATTGTGGTGCACAGAAGCTATGAGATCACTTGGCCCTGATTGTGGTGCACAGAAGCTATGAGATCACTTGGCCCTGATTGTTACACACAGAAGCTATGAGATCACTTGGCCCTGATTGTGGTGCACAGAAGCTATGAGATCACTTGGCCCTGATTGTGGTGCACAGAAGCTATGAGATCACTCAGCCCTGATTGTTAAGCACAGCAGCTATGAGATCACTCAGCCCTGACTGTGACACACAGCAGCTATGAGATCACTCAGCCCTGACTGTTACACACAGCAGCTATGAGATCACTCAGCCCTGATTGTGATGCACAGCAGCTATGAGATCACTTGGCCCTGATTGTGGTGCACAGAAGCTATGAGATCACTCAGCCCTGACTGTGATGCACAGCAGCTATGAGATCACTCATTCCTGATTGTTAAACACAGCAGCTATGAGATCACTCGGCCCTGATTGTGATGCACAGCAGCTATGAGATCACTCGGCCCTGATTGTGGTGCACAGAAGCTATGAGATCACTTGGCCCTGATGTGATGCACAGCAGCTATGAGATCACTCGGCCCTGATTGTTAAACACAGCAGCTATGAGATCACTCAGCCCTGATTGTGATGCACAGCAGCTATGAGATCACTTGGCCCTGATTGTGGTGCACAGAAGCTATGAGATCACTCAGCCCTGATTTCTCTCCACATGCCCTTACCTGTGCTTGGGTGCAGGGTGATGGCTCGCCTCACTCTCTGCTCCATCACGGGGTGATCCAGCTCAAAGGTGAAGGTCTCTGCTTCTTTCACCACCGCCTCCAGCTGGCTCCGGATCTGGTACAGCCCCCTGCTATCCACAGACTGGGAGGTGTGGCTCTGGTTTGTGATGTCACTTCCTGCCGCATTCAGCCACAGCAGTGTGGGCCGGGGATAGCCGTCCGTCACCTTGACAGTCAGGGTCACATGACCACCGGGGTTAGACAGGAAAATGGCTAACTGCGGCTCACTGTAAGGGGCTGGACAGACACCGAAACACAGCCAATGAACAAGGGCCCTGGGAACGGCAAGGTGTAATCAAGCACAGTGACAGCATGGTAAAGCATAGGGAAGCATTGTAAAGCACAGAGAGGTCTGGTAAAGCATAGGGAAGCATTGTAAAGCACAGAGAGGTCTGGTAAAGCATAGGGAAGCATTGCAAAGCACAGAGAGGTCGGGTAAAATGTATTAAACAAACCATGGTAAACTAACCCTTATAAAAGTTTCCCATAGTAAAAGCATAGGGGTCAATATCCCCCCCCCCCCCCATTACAGGTGTAACTGTCTGTAGGAACATGTTGTACAGAAAGCTGTAGGCGTAGGCAAGAGAAGCTGCAGCGGCTAAGCTTGTCCATTCTTCAATTGTCAGGGTCGACTGCCTCTCGTCTGCAAGGAGGCGCTTTTGTTTTTGCAAGTCAGGGTCGGCAAACCTGAACACGTCTTTACAGGTATACAGATCACTATTCCTCTTCTGCATCAATAACAATCAGCACTGTCCTTGTGTTGAAATGTGTACAGCTTCAAATGACATGCTATTATATTTATTTCTTTCTAAAATGTAGTGCGCAATAATTCTACCCCTGATTTTCTCCCCTGTGTAGAGTGTCCAATCCTTTCTCCCCTCACCGCAGCGATTCCCCCCACAGCTCAGGAGAACAAAAGGTTCAGCGGGCATCCTCTGATCCCACGACCGAGCCAGCTTCCTCTTCCACACCCAGGAACTCCAGAGCGGAGGTCAGGGAGCTGCCGGCCTCTGGAGGACAAAGGCCAGCCCTGCAGGTTTCCGCTCAGAGCTCACTAGGCGCCTGGCTGGCAGGGTCTGCTGTAGCACGATGGGAGAAAAAGTCCCATTCCCCTTGAATTACCTGCCATGATCTAAGTCATTGATAGGCTGGTTCATAAACACTGACCTGCCACTAGGAGCTGAATGTCTCCTCGATGACACTGACCTGCCAGTAGGAGCTGCACGTTTCCCCGATGACACTGACCTGCCACTAGGAGCTGCACGTCTCCCCGATGACACTGACCTGCCACTAGGAGCTGCACGTCTCCCCTGGTGCTCTCCATTTGGTTGGTCACAGCGCAGGTGTACCGGCCCTCATCCTCCTCCCGCACCTGTTTCAGTCTGAGGGAGGCGTTCCCCACACCGAGCTGCTCTGGGAACAGCTGGGTCCGATTCCTGTAGGCTTCATTCTGCAGATCCAGCTGGTCTCGACCGTAATAGAAACTGTGGACCACGCGATCGACAGGAGGGCGTTGCCAGGTAACCACCAATCCGCTGAGACCAGCCCCCTCTTTATAGGAGAAAGAGCAGCTGAGAGTGACATCACTGCCTGGAGGTGACGTCACTGGAGACGGGGGCACTGTAACTGCATCACAGACTGGAACAAAAAACAGCAGCAGCCATTGCTGTGTATTAATACCAGAACAGGTCCTGTAAATACCAGCGAGAAAGAAATTCGAGAAAGAAGCGGTCTCAGAATAATTCGATATCTTGCTAAATTGATTATTATTATTATTATTATTATTATTATTATTATTATTATTATTATTATTATTATTATTATTATTATTATTGTATTGGTATAGCTACAGTGCTCTGTAGTTCTGGGTCAAACTTGTCAGAAATAAAAATAAAATGTAACTTTTTTTTTGGTTTTGTTTTTGCTTTCAGTAACTTACCTTGCAGCCAAACGTGTATGAACAGCAGCCTGTTGACAGACTGGAGACAGAGCAAGCCCATCGATCACAGCGCACCTGCAACGTGATCATTGTGTTCAGTGAAAAGACACGAGGCAGAATGTGCCTGGATATTTCAATAACGACCGCCTGTCGCACACAACACATACCATTACACAAAACTGCACGGATTCCGTTCGTTAGCGCAAATTCCAGGTGATATTGCTACTGGAAAGGTCCCCTTAACGCATTTAAGAACACCAGTCACAATAGTTGCCAAAGTCTATGCCTCTCTTGCTTTATCAAAGTGTTTCACATGTTTTATATAAACTGATAAAACAGCAGTAAACAACCACTAAAGCGAATATATAGTTTGTTTTTTTAATCCTGGCTGCTTCATTCAATAGCCATGGCTCAGTCACAGCTCCTCAATAGATAATAGTGTGAGATTATTGCTACCTTTTATGTCAAATGTATTTATTAGATGTACAGCTCTAGAATCAGTAAGGACATTACAGCACGAAGCTAAATCTTATATTATACACAGACAGACACACACACACACACACACACACACACACACACACACACACACACACACACCGTTATTTAAATAATTATATTTAGCTGGGAAAAAACACAAGATTTAAGTTAAATCCGGAAAAAAGGACATGTTAAAATATTATTTTTTTTATTTTTTAATACGACATCCTGGAACAGAAACTGTATATATAATGACGACCATCCGATGCACAAAACTGATATCACATTAAAACAAATTACAACGATGTCGTTCGTTAGTATAAGTTTCATATAATGAAAAAAGACAAACACATGCACGATTCTTACTTCTTGAGTACACTTCTGTTATCAATCCGGGCACACAGCCGTCTCCGCAGCCTCTTCTCTCAGGTCTGATGATGCAGTGAATGAACAGTAGGGAACAGATCACTTGATCACCTTCACAAGATCAACACAGCAGCGCCTGTGAACCGCGCTCAGTAACTAGAGCGAGCAGCACCCGCTACAGTAAGCAAACACTGCAAAGCTCTGGAAAACAGGGAACAAATGTCTAATTAAGCAAATTGCTGTTGTGATGTGTTTAACATCACACACCGGTTTTCTCTCCCTTTTCGACTCGTTGCGACTCCCCCCACACACTTTACAATAATATATATATATATATATATATATATATATATAATATATATATATATATATATATATATATATATATATATATATATAAAATAGAACATTTGACAGTGTACTTACAACGATTTTCATTTTTTTGTAATCCTTTCCTTCTGTTTTGACATCCAGATTTGTGTTTCTTTTTATTTGGAGGTTCCAGAGGCGGGTTTCATTTTTTGCTGGGTTAAAGTCGCAGAATTCGGCTTTATGACAGAACGCTTGTCAGATGAAAGTCTTGATTGTTGGAAAGTTAATTAGTATAATGAAAGTCGAGATCAGCCAATAATCTCGACAGTAATCTCAAATCCCTGCGACAGAATCCAATAGGGATTGGGAAAAAGCGGGACTAAAGGAACGGGATGCAAGCAGAAAACAGGAGGGAGATCTGAAATGTTTCGCTGCACTGCGCGCATACAGTTTAGTTTAATTCAGTGAAAACGAAACGTTTCTGCTGCCTCGTGTCTTTTCACTGAACACAATGATCACGTTGCAGGTGCGCTGTGATTGATGGGCTTGCTCTGTCTCCAGTCTATCAACAGGCTGCTGTTCATACACGTTTGGCTGCAAGGTAAGTTACTGAAAGCAAAAACAAAACCAAAAAAAAAGTTACATTTTATTTTTATTTCTGACAAGTTTGCCCAAGAACTACAGAGCACTGTAGCTATTCCAATACAATTAATAATAATAATAATAATAATAATAATAATAATAATAATAATAATAATAATATAATAATAATCAATTTAGCTATACTATGATCTTCTGTTGCGCTTCTTTCTCGAATTTCTTTCTCGCTGGTATTTACAGGACCTGTTCTGGTATTAATACACAGCAATGGCTGCTGCTGTTTTTTGTTCCAGTCTGTGATGCAGTTACAGTGCCCCGGCCTCCAGTGACGTCACCTCCAGGCAGTGGTGTCACTCTCAGCTGCTCTTTTTCCTATAAAGAGGGGGCTGAGCTCAGAGGATTGGTGGTTACCTGGCAACGCCCTCCTGTCGATCATGTGGTCCACAGTTTCTATTTCGGTCGAGACCAGCTGGATCTGCAGAATGAAGCCTACAGGAATCGGACCCAGCTGTTCCCAGAGCAGCTCAGTGTGGGGAACGCCTCCCTCAGACTGAAACAGGTGCGGGGGGAGGATGAGGGCCGGTACACCTGCGCTGTGACCAACCAAGTGGAGAGCACCAGGGGAGACGTGCAGCTCCTAGTGGCAGGTCAGTGTCATCGGGAGACGTGCAGCTCCAAGTGGCAGGTCAGTGTCATCGTGTATGCAGCACTGAGAGCTGCAACACTGTAGTTCTGCAATGTATTCACACTGCCTGCCACTTGGGACTGTGTGCAGCAAAGTCACTTTGGAGTGCTGACAGTATTTATTTATTTATTTATTTGTATTTATTTCTATGCATTTGTCAGGAACAGCTTACAATTACAACACTGGTTCCATGTAAACATGACGTCGGACGCGCTCCACTGCGCACAGTAATCGATTTAGTCAGCTGGATCATTTCTGTCGGTTTGGATCACATGATTTTAAAATGCTGTTGTCGTTTCTGTCCGCAGCTGAATTCGTCGAGCCTCAGCTGGTCGTTACTGACAGTCCGGACAGCCCCGACCAGGCTCTCCTGAGCTGCATCTCGAGAGGATACCCCAGCGCTTCAGTGCAGTGGCTCAATGAGACCGGCTGTGACATCACAGAGAGCAGCAAGACTAGCCAATCGCTGGACAGGGATGGGCTGGTGGAAATCTCAAGTCACATTCTAGTGTCCAGGGATGCTAATTATACCTGTGTTCTTACCCACAGCCGACTGAAACAAACAGTCAAGAAGACGATCACTTTAACAAAGAAGGGTAAGAATATGACATGACTGCTGTTCATCACTGTAATGGATACGAGACTTGCAGTAAAAGGTTTTGCCTGGTTTTCGCTTGTGCGCTTTTTAAAATGAAGCTATCCCACACAACAGAAGGGGGACTGAACTCCAGTAATTATAGTAATTACAGGACACTTAACCTCACCTGTCCTTCCGCATCTCGTTATAGACACACTGACTCTCTGCTTTTCGCAATCACTGCAGAAGCGTTGGGGTGAATAACTATTCCTAATAATGACGGGGTTGCTGCAGGGCTGACTGGGAAAGGCTCTTTAAAACAGTCACCGAGTCGCTGTTGATTCTCACTAGGTTCTTTCTAATCCATAGGTTATCCGGAAAGACATCGCATTGTCTTGTGGGTCGTCTTCACAGTGATAGCAACGATGATCATTGTAATCTACCTGCTTTTCAAGCACCGCCGTGCTACCGGCACACCAGCAGGTAGTGGAGAACATGCCCTGTTCGGTAGAATGGCTTCCAGGAGTCCATCACACGTGTAGAAGTATCCTGTCTCAGGGAGTTGTTAATGTACATTGTAGAAGCTCTATTAACGGGTGGGCAGTATTGAGCAATACCGGACCGCTCAAGGGCGTAATGAGACCCGGGGCCACACGTAGCTTGTAGCTCCTGGAAGGTGCGGTATTTCCCAATAACGCCCACCCTGTCGGGTCTCTTTGCACTTAGAAAATGGACAGCTGTTACGAAAAAAAAGACAGAAACAAATTTTTTGGTTTAAAACTTCAACATTCGGTGGCTCAGGGATATCCGTCCAGGTGAAAAGGCACTTATGCCGGTACTTTTTATTTCCTGGTCATCTATTGAAAGCTAGTGCCAAGGATACTAGGCAATGAGGAAATAAAAAGCCAACTATAGAAAAATGAGTGCTGTCAGGTACCCGGCTGGGACGGTATTGCTCTTCCACGACACAAAGACAATCGGTGAACATTATTGCAAAACAAAGCGCTCTAATACAACATTAGGCAATTGACTAAACAGTATTCCAAAAACTGTTCTTGCCGTGCTTTCTCAGTCCTACAGTATTCATTCATTTGTTTATTGCCCCGTGCGTGTTAACCCGAGACAGAATCAACAAGAGGAAAGCGCGCTCACAAACACAAACTGGCTTTGAAGTTTGGCGTAAAAAAAACGTAATTCTATAAATTTCTTGATTTTATTTAACTCTGTTAAGTGATTTTTAAACCAACATGTTACATATTCAACAAATCTATAAATAAATAAGCCATTCCACTGGACAGGAAAATTGGCAATGTTGTAACTATTTAAAAGGGAGATCAATTTCACCGTGGAAATTACAGAACGATAAGCTAAACATCAACCATATATAAAACCATAGAAACTATAATAAGGGGAAAAATATTATAATATTTATATAATAACAACGCTATAGGAGACAGCCAGCATGGCTTTAGGAAGAGTAGACCTTGTTTATA
The DNA here is from genome assembly GCF_017654505.1 of Polyodon spathula. Taxonomy (NCBI): domain Eukaryota; kingdom Metazoa; phylum Chordata; class Actinopteri; order Acipenseriformes; family Polyodontidae; genus Polyodon; species Polyodon spathula. The sequence goes on along the minus strand of NC_054557.1, from coordinate 19,549,419 downwards.
TTTATTAGATTTCTTTCAGGGGATGAAAGTCTAAAGTCAACTTGACAGGCTATAGAGCAGAGACAGTTGAATTCAAATCTAGATAAGTTATATTAAAATGATATAATGTGCTGGCATGACCACACCTAGAATACTGTGTACAGTTTAGGTCCCCGTATCATAAGAAAGACATTGAGGCACTGGAGAGAGTACAGGGGAGAGCGGCCCGATTAACGATGAAGTGCTATCGGACCACGCTGGCACCGAAGCCTTTTCCCGTTCTGGAATGTCTCATGTTCTTATGACTCCTTCCTTTCGCTCTCCACCCCGAGCTTCAACACCTCAACCAGGCAACTGTTGCAGAGGACTCTGTGCACCTCGCTGTCTGGAAGTCAGAAATGTAGACCTGCACTACTTAAGAACATACAAGAAGTTTATGCGATCCACCAGGGCGCATGCCTTGCTGCAAACCAACCTCCCTACTGAATGGAACTGATTTAAAAGAACTGAATTTAGTATTTTTTTGTAATGTTTTGTAAAAAAAAAAAAAAATAATAATTGTAAATTTTTATTTCTATTTTCTTTAAACTGTAAGAAACTTTACAATGTAATGCATTTCACTCTAAAAATACGTTTTGTTTTAAAATGAACTCTTCTAATATGGGCACTACTTAAAATTGACACGGAGGCCTCTCTGGAACGCAAATGCTGTTACGCACCGGCAGCAGCACTTGCCCCTGTGTAATACCCCCTTGTGTTTTCCCCTTTCCGTTACTGCACCAGCCTCCTTTCCAGCGCTAAGACATGTGTGATAAAGGGGAAGGAGAAAAAGGCAAGCGGAGGAGTGGAGCTAAATTTTTTATGTGTTGGATAAACTACGCTGTGTTCTGATAAAGAAAATTAATGCAACCTTCATTGTTGGACCCCTTGCATCGTCCCCGAGTCATTACAAATACAACCTTACATGTGTAGGCGGCATCCTTTATTACCCATATCGTGTGTTGTGTAGTGAGAGAATTGTATCTCTGTAATTTGATCCATTGTGAATTCATACTTATTCATGTAGTGTTTCCGGGAGGCGCGCCCAAGGATCGGAACTAAAATGCATCACCTGACAAGAAGGCGCACATCGGCATTTTCTATTGGCTGCGAGTCTCAAAGTGGGAAATGCAAATATATCGCAGAGTGCCTCCATGCATTATCAGACCTGAGAGAAGAGGCTGCGGAGACGGCTGCGTGCCCGGGTTGATAACAGAAGTGTACTCAGGAAGTAAGAATCGTGCATGTGTTTGGGGGTTTTATTTTCTGTGGCAAGTCCTTGATTACAGTAAGCGTAGTGTCTCTAACAACGTGGTCACTATTGCACGTGTCCTAGTTTAAATAGCGCTACTCGTTAGTTATTTACTATAACACAGCAGGGTCTCATATATTAATTGGTGGGGAGAGGGGATCGAGTCAGTCCTGTGTGTGTCTTTTCTTTTATATGAAACTTGTACTAACGAACGACATCGTTGTAATTTGTTTTAATGTGATATCAGTTTTGTGCATCGGATGGTCGTCATTATATATACAGTTTGTGTTCTGCGGTGCCGTATTAAAAAAAAAAATATTTTAACATGTCATTTTTTCCGGATTTAACTTAAATCTTGTGTTTTTTGTGTGTTCTAAATCTAATATTTAATAACGTGTGTGTGTGTGTTTGTGTATAATATAAGACTTACCATTTAAATGTTGAAAAGTTGCTAAACATTTTAAGATTTATAGATTATATCTGAATGTACACATTAAAAAAAAAAAAAAGTATTTATTTATTTTTACAACATTTATAAATCTGGGGGAAAAAATTCAAGATTCAAGTTAAATCAGGGGTAGAAAGACACGGCACCCCTGTGTGTGTGTGTGTGTAATTATATATATATATATATAAAATTCACCAGGACTTTCTTTGTCTCCAGGCTATGAAAAAGCTGCTGTTCCTACAAGTTTGCCTGCATAGTAAGTTACTGAAACAGTTAAATTGTATTTTAATTTCTGACCAATTTGCCCCAGAACTGCAGAGTACAGATTAAAATGAAAAATGATTGCCCGTGAGACAGTGTTTTCCGACAGTCTGAAACTCGCTGTCTAACCCGACTCTCATCTTCTCTGCTGTTTTCTGACAGGTGGAATGGGTGGCATAATTAGTCAGTATTTAAATGAGAAACCTGTATGTTAATGACGCAAACCACAGTTTATACATGATTTGAGGATTTCAATCAATGGACAGGTGGGGTTGAAGGGTAGTGAAGGCGGAGCGTGTTTCAGGAGAAACAAGAGAAGATACATTTAATAGAACAGAATTATAAAGCTAGTACAGCAGGACAAAGAAAAAAATATTTAGAGAACTCATTTGAATATATATTTTATTAAATTATAGATTCGGTTACGCAGGATATTTTATGACGAAATGAAAAATAAGTAAATCCATAAATGAATACATAAATATAGAAATACATAAATAAATATAAATATAAATATGTACACGGTAAATGGAAGGTGCCCACTTGAAGACCCCAGAGATGTTCCTTAGCTCAATCCAGACGCTTGTCATGCTGATGCGCTGGGGAGACCGTACTGTGGCTGATCCCCGGTCCAGCGTCGCAGCCGTTGTGTGTGGCTGATGCGCTGGGGAGGCAAAATGAGCTGATCCCTGGAGCCAGCATTACACTTCAGCCATCAACACCAGACAGAAGGATACCTACATCATCAGATGGAAGGAAACGCAAATGGATGGAGATGCAGATGGATCCCATTAGTTTACTGCAAAGCTGAGTCTTAGTTGGTGCTTATCTTGGTGAGAACCCAGTTCAAATCAGCATGAAGTTTTAACATCTACTCTCATGCAATGGAAAAAACGTTGTTAAAATACAACCGCTGATTAGAGGAGAAACCTCAAAATGGAGCGAGGCGAGGTAACCAGTGGAGTAGCACAGGGATCAGTATTAGGTCCTCTGCTATTCCTAATCTACATTAATGATTTAGATTCTGGTATAGTAAGCAAACCTGTTAAATTAGCAGACAACACAAAAATAGGAGGAGTGGCAAACACTTTTGCAGCAGCAAAGGTCATTCAAAATGATCTAGACAAGATTCAAAACTGGGCAGACACATGGCAAATGACATTTAATAGAGAAAAGTGTAAGGTACTGCACGCAGGAAATAAAAATGTGCATTATAGATACGATATGGGAGATACTGAAATTTGAAGAAGGAATCTATGAAAAAGATCTAGGAGTTTGTTGACTCAGAAATGTCTTCATCTAGATAATGTGGGGAAGTTATAAAAAAGGCCAACAAGATGCTTAGATGTATATTGAAAAGGGTGTTAATTAGGTACCCACTGAATTTGCATAACATTTCTCATTCTGTAGGAATTGGGGGGAGGGGGGTTGGGGTGCGATTGCTCTCACCCTTACGTTTTTAGATTTTTGCTCGGAACACGAAAAGCAGTCGGAAAGTTCAAGCCCCGAAATGAAAGCCCTCCCTCCGGTCGGAAAAGCTTTGTTTGTATGATATCCTATTGGACACTCCTCTCTTACTCATTTCCAGAAAGTGCAACCGGATTCATGAAACTATAACTGAATACAGAACATACATTTACAAAGAGTTTGATTTTATGATGGAAACAACGTTTGGGATAAAAGTCGAGTTAAAACAGACAGAGGCAGCGAGATTCTACCTACACCATGAACTTCTGTTGTGATTTAAGATATATATTCTTTCTCAATTTCTTTCTCGCTGGTATTTACAGGACCTGTTCTGGTATTAATACACAGCAATGGCTGCTGCTGTTTTTTGTTCCAGTCTGTGATGCAGTTACAGTGCCCCCGTCTCCAGTGACATCACCTCCAGGCAGTGATGTCATTCTCAGCTGCTCTTTTTCCTATAAAGAGGGGGCTGATCTCAGAGGATTGTTGGTTACCTGGCAACGCCCTCCTGTCGATCATGTGGTCCACCGTTTCTATTTCGGTCGAGACCAGCTGGATCTGCAGAATGAAGCCTACAGGAATCGGACCCAGCTGTTCCCAGAGCAGCTCAGTGTGGGGAACGCCTCCCTCAGACTGAAACAGGTGCGGGGGGAGGATGAGGGCCGGTACACCTGCGCTGTCACCAACCAAGTGGAGAACAGCAGGGGAGACGTGCAGCTCCTAGTGGCAGGTCAGTGTCATCGGGGAGACGTGCAGCTCCTAGTGGCAGGTCAGTGTCATCGGGGAGACGTGCAGCTCCTAGTGGCAGGTCAGTGTCATCGGGGAGACGTGCAGCTCCTAGTGGCAGGTCAGTGTCATCGTGTATGCAGCACTGAGAGCTGCAACACTGTAGTTCTGCAATGTATTCACACTGCCTGCCACTTGGGACTGTGAGCAGCAAAGTCATTTTGGAGTGCTGACAGTATTTATTTATTTATTTATTTGTATTGATTTCTATGCATTTGTCAGGAACAGCTTACAATTACAACACTGGTTCCATGTAAACATGACGTCGGACGCGCTCCACTGCGCACAGTAATCGATTTAGTCAGCTGGCTCATTTCTGTCGGTTTGGATCACATGATTTTAAAATGCTGTTGTCGTTTCTGTCCGCAGCTGAATTCGTCGAGCCTCAGCTGGTCGTTACTGACAGTCCGGACAGCCCCGACCAGGCTCTCCTGAGCTGCATCTCGAGAGGATACCCCAGCGCTTCAGTGCAGTGGCTCAATGAGACCGGCTGTGACATCACAGAGAGCAGCAAGACTAGCCAATCGCTGGACAGGGATGGGCTGGTGGAAATCTCAAGTCACATTCTAGTGTCCAGGGATGCTAATTATACCTGTGTTCTTACCCACAGCCGACTGAAACAAACAGTCAAGAAGACGATCACTTTAACAAAGAAGGGTAAGAATATGACATGACTGCTGTTCATCAGTTAAAACCTAATGATCTAGTAGGAGGCTTGGTGGTGCAGTGGTTAATGAAAAGGGGATACCAGGAGGTTCCCAGTTCAGTCCCGGCTCAGCCACTGACTCCCTGTGTGTGACCCTGAGCAAGTCACTTCACCTCCTTGTGCTCCGTCCTTCAGAAGAGAGAAAACAAACGAGGTCCTATTGGAAGTGACTCTGCAGCAGCAGCAGCAGCAGCAGTTGTTGTGATGCAGAGTTCACCCCCTAGTCTCTGTAAGTTGCTTTGGATAAAAGCGTCTGCTGAATTACTAATTAATAATAATCATTTGTAATGGGTTCAAGACGCTTCTCCACTGATCTTAGACTGAAAAGTTTGGGGTCCCGGATTCAGTCCTCTCAGGAGTCGCTGTACAGAAGCCTCAAGTTGAATAATCATTCCTAAAAATGATGGGCTTGACGCAGGGCAGGCTAGGAAACTGTCTTTAAAACAGTCACTGAATATCTGTTGATTTCTCATTTTGTTCTTTGTCATCCACAGGTTTTCCGGACAGACATCGTATTGTCTTGTGGTTTTTCTTGACAGCGTTAGGGGTAGCAATACTGACCTTTGCAATCTACCTGCTTTTCAAGCGCTGTGTTTTAAAACCTGAACATTAGGAGAAAAATTTACAATGTATGTGCATCACTCTAAAATGACGTTGTGTTGCAAAAATGAACTTGTTTAACACTTGTGGCAAACACGACATATCGATACTGTCCGTTTAAAAGAGAACTAATTGCGTATAAAAGGGGAACAATTAGCTTGTTGAGGAGGGCTCGCTGGAGGTCACTTCGGGTGCTGTATGGAGGTTGGCGGTTCCTGTTTGCTATGCAGTCTGGGATGGAAGGCATTGTGTGATGTCATCAGGAAGTTTTGGAGCTGAGGGCTGTGACTGTGATGGTGTGTTCGAACGAAAACAATTTGAAAAGAAAAAAGTTTTCTATATTATCAGTGGCTGCATGAGGAAAACGTTAACTAAACTACTTGCCAAGTATTTGGAACAAACTACGTGCCGGAGGCCAGATGAACAAACAAGGTTAACTAACCTGTTTGTTCCAGCGGAACAGGTCGTACAGTTTTGAACATGGGTAGTTTGGTTTTAAGTTATTGAAAGGATTCCCGCATCGTTGTTTCAATTACTAAAGGGAAATTGACATTTCTGTTTCTGTGTCTATCAGAACTGCTAAAGTATTACCGTCAATCCTTGTGTATTACAGACTTGTGTGTTTTCTTTACTTTATTATTTTTCCCTTTTTATTTATTTATTTTGTTTTGACCAGTAAATAATGTTAAATATTGCTTTATAGTATACTGGTGTTTTTTGTTTCTGTATTTTATTTTAGTAAATTGTTAATTAATTTTTGCTTTGTTGATTAATTGTTGGGTATGTATATTGCGGTGTGTGTGTTTGCTGAGACTATTGAAACCAGGCTTGCAGTTTAATAGTGTAATTTGGCTCGTGAGGGTATATTCCCGCAATCACTGGCATTGATTACTAAAGAGGTGTCTTTGGTAATACAATGGTAAAGTTAGTTTGTCTCTTTGAAGGACTGTATTTAAAGCAGGTTTCCAATAGGGATGAAAAGCTTTTCATTGTCTTGTACTGTTTGTTACTACCATAGCAATTAACTGTTATTTTTTATGTTTGGTTAATTAATATTTTGTTCTGTACATGTTTTTTGTTTCTTTATTTTGTAATTTGGTTTAATTATTTTGGGTAAATGGACTTAAAGCTGGAGCCATTTAAATATATAATTAAATAATACCCATACCTAAATTTCGACCTATATATATATATATATGCTATATATATATATATATATATATATATTTTCCCTCCCAAACCACACCCCCCATATATATATATATATACTTATATATATATAAATACCTAATAAACCACTAGTATTCGTTTGACCAAATCATGTTAATAGTCCCCTTTTTCTCTGGTTGATTATATAGGACTTGATTAGGATGATGGGTTTTCTGGTCCTGGTAATGTGGTTAAGTTAAATAATTTGATAGGACATTTATTACTATCTGGAACTTAATCTTAAGGGTATTATCGTTAATATTCATTGTATTATTTGTCAAATCCCATTGGTTGTATTCCCTGTCTACGTCATCTACTGTTACAGGAGAGTAGCTGAGCAGCAAATTCCATCAATCTTACAATGGCAGCATGGGTCAAAGGTGCAGTTTCGAAAGAAGTACATAACAAATAAGTGTTGTCGTTTTAAATAATCTCTGGTGTTGCATTTAAAACATGATCTCTACCGTCGTACCCAGTTGGCCACGCGTCCACAAGCTAGGTTGGCTGACATGTAGTTGTTTATTCCAACACAAAATTTTTAGAATCCCCAACGTAATTTTGTATAGGACACGATAACATAAACCCATACTTGGACGAGACATGAGAGCCCTTTTAGGAAAGGTTTTGTTTGTACCACAGGTTTCGCAAACCACACGTGGATTGGCTTGTATGAGGTCTGTGGTTCCACTGTGCCCTGAATAATAATAATAATAATAATAATAAATACTGAGTAAGGCGTTTCTTTTACTGAAACTTTTGGAAAACTGTAAAGAAAGTTTTGCAAAGCTAATTTACAAGTCTTTCAGAAAGTTTTCCAGAAACCCAGTTGAAGAAATGCTTCGCCGTTGTGAACAGGGGGCGCAGTTTGTGAAACACGAAGGAGAGGAGACTCCGTCTCTGGGGTGAGTGGCTGTAGGAGAAGAATTCAAGACGGCACGTCTTTTCAAAAGCTGGACTGACCCATCCAATTACAACACGAAAAGAAATGACAACCGTTAAGAATACGAAGCCACTTTTTCAGAACGGCGGCTTGAAACTTTGCTCCAGGAGACCTAGTCTGAGGTTGCTGTCTCAAACCCCGTGTCTCCCCTGGGGTACCATGCAGGTGGCCTGAAACCTAGTCTCCTGAAACCAAGTTTAGGGATGCAAATCGTTGTGAAAATTGGTGCGAAACTGTTTTGAGCTGACTGGTGTTGAATTATCAAGCCGTAACACTCAGCCCGTGGTGATGCACAGGACTATAGAGTAGCTATGAGATCACTCAGCCCTGGTTGTGATGCACAGCAGCTATGAGATCACTCAGCCCTGATTGTGATGCACAGCAGCTATGAGATCACTCAGCCCTGACTGTTACACACAGCAGCTATGAGATCACTCAGCCCTGACTGTTACACACAGCAGCTATGAGATCACTCAGCCCTGACTGTTACACACAGCAGCTATGAGATCACTCAGCCCTGATTGTTAAACACAGCAGCTATGAGATCACTCAGCCCTGATTGTTACACACAGCAGCTATGAGATCACTCAGCCCTGATTGTGATGCACAGCAGCTATGAGATCACTCAGCCCTGATTGTTACACACAGCAGCTATGAGATCACTCAGCCCTGATTGTGATGCACAGCAGCTATGAGATCACTCAGCCCTGACTGTTACACACAGCAGCTATGAGATCACTCAGCCCTGATTGTTAAACACAGCAGCTATGAGATCACTCGGCCCTGATTGTGAAGCACGGCAGCTATGAGATCACTCAGCCCTGATTGTTACACACAGCAGCTATGAGATCACTCGGCCCTGATTGTGATGCACAGCAGCTATGAGATCACTCAGCCCTGATTGTGATGCACAGCAGCTATGAGATCACTCAGCCCTGATTGTTACACACAGCAGCTATGAGATCACTCAGCCCTGACTGTGATGCACAGCAGCTATGAGATCACTCAGCCCTGATTGTGATGCACAGCAGCTATGAGATCACTCAGCCCTGATTTCTCTCCACATGCCCTTACCTGTGCTTGGGTGCAGGGTGACGGCTCGCCTCACTCTCTGCTCCATCACGGGATGATCCAGCTCAAAGGTGAAGGTCTCTGCTTCTTTCACCACCGCCTCCAGCTGGCTCCGGATCTGGTACAGCCCCCTGCTATCCACAGACTGGGAGGTGTGGCTCTGGTTTGTGATGTCACTTCCTGCCGCATTCAGCCACAGCAGTGTGGGCCGGGGATAGCCGTCCGTCACCTTGACAGTCAGGGTCACATGACCACCGGGGCTAGGCAGGCCAATGGCTAAGCGCGGCTCACTGTAAGGGGCTGGACAGACACCGAAACACAGCCAATGAACAAGGGCCCTGGGAACGGCAAGGTGTAATCAAGCACAGTGACAGCATGGTAAAGCATAGGGAAACATTGTAAAGCACAGAGAGGTCTGGTAAAGCATAGGGAAACATTGTAAAGCACAGAGAGGTATGGTAAAGCATAGGGAAGCATTGTAAAGCACAGAGAGGTCTGGTAAAGCACAGGGAAGAATTGGGACCAGTGTTCTCCCCGTCCAATGTACATACAACTTGTTTTGGTAAACTAACCCTTGTAAAAGTTTCCCATAGTAAAAGCATAGGGGTCAATATCCCCCCCCCCCCCCATTACAGGTGTAACTGTCTGTAGGAACATGTTGTACAGAAAGCTGTAGGCGTAGGCAAGAGAAGCTGCAGCGGCTAAGCTTGTCCATTCTTCAGTTGTCAGGGTCGACTGCCTCTCGTCTGCAAGGAGGCGCTTTTGTTTTTGCAAGTCAGGGTCGGCATCAACTTTTTTTTTTTTTGTTTATGCAATTTTTGCAATTTTGATCAATGAGGTGCGGGAGCTGATTAAAAGGGAACGGGAACTGGAATTGGAAAAAAGGAACTGACCCTGAACTGACTACCCCTCTCATTCAGTATTGCCGTAAACCTGAACACGTCTTTACAGGTATACAGATCACTGTTCCTCTTCTGCATCAATAACAATCAGCACTGTCCTTGTGTTGAAATGTGTACAGCTTCAAATGACATGTTATTATATTTATTTCTTTCTAAAATGTAGTGCGCAATAATTCTACCCCTGATTTTCTCCCCTGTGTAGAGTGTCCAATCCTTTCTCCCCTCACCGCAGCGATTCCCCCCCACAGCTCAGGAGAACAAAAGGTTCAGCGGGCATCCTCTGATCCCACACCTAAGCCAGCTTCCTCTTTTACACCCAGGAACTCGAGAGCAGATGTCAGCAAGCTACCAGCCTCTGTAGGACAAAGGCCAGCCCTGCAGGTTTCCGCTCAGAGCTCACTAGGCGCCTGGCTGGCAGGGTCCGCTGTAGCACGATGGGAGAAAAAGTCCCATTCCCCTTGAATTACCTGCCATGATCTAAGTCATTGACAGGCTAGTTCATAAAAACTGACCTGCCACTAGGAGCTGCACATCTCCCCGATGACACTGACCTGCCAGTAGGAGCTGCACATCTCCCCGATGACACTGACCTGCCACTAGGAGCTGCACGTCTCCCCGATGACACTGACCTGCCACTAGGAGCTACACGTCTCCCCGATGACACTGACCTGCCACTAGGAGCTGCACGTCTCCCCGATGACACTGACCTGCCACTAGGAGCTGCACGTCTCCCCGATGACACTGACCTGCCACTAGGAGCTGCACGTCTCCCCGATGACACTGACCTGCCACTAGGAGCTGCACGTCTCCCCGATGACACTGACCTGCCACTAGGAGCTGCACGTCTCCCCGATGACACTGACCTGCCACTAGGAGCTGCACGTCTCCCCGATGACACTGACCTGCCACTAGGAGCTGCACGTCTCCCCGATGACACTGACCTGCCACTAGGAGCTGCACGTCTCCCCGATGACACTGACCTGCCACTAGGAGCTGCACGTCTCCCCGATGACACTGACCTGCCACTAGGAGCTGCACGTCTCCCCGATGACACTGACCTGCCACTAGGAGCTGCACGTCTCCCCGATGACACTGACCTGCCACTAGGAGCTGCACGTCTCCCCGATGACACTGACCTGCCACTAGGAGCTGCACGTCTCCCCGATGACACTGACCTGCCACTAGGAGCTGCACGTCTCCCCGATGACACTGACCTGCCACTAGGAGCTGCACGTCTCCCCGATGACACTGACCTGCCACTAGGAGCTGCACGTCTCCCCTGGTGCTCTCCACTTGGTTGGTCACAGCGCAGGTGTACCGGCCCTCATCCTCCTCCCGCACCTGTTTCAGTCTGAGGAAGGCGTTCCCCACACTGAGCTGCTCTGGGAACAGCTGGGTCCGATTCCTGTAGGCTTCATTCTGCAGATCCAGCTGGTCTCGACCGTAATAGAAACTGTGGACCACGCGATCGGCAGGAGGGCGTTGCCAGGTAACCACCAATCCTCTGAGATCAGCCCCCTCTTTATAGGAGAAAGAGCAGCTGAGAGTGACATCACTGCCTGGAGGTGACGTCACTGGAGACGGGGGCACTGTAACTGCATCACAGACTGGAACAAAAAACAGCAGCAGCCATTGCTGTGTATTAATACCAGAACAGGTCCTGTAAATACCAGCGAGAAAGAAATTCGAGAAAGAAGCGCAACAGAAGATCATAGTATAGCTAAATTGATTATTATTATTATTATTATTATTATTATTATTATTATTATTATTATTATTATTAATTGTATTGGAATAGCTACAGTGCTCTGTAGTTCTTGGGCAAACTTGTCAGAAATAAAAATAAAATGTAACTTTTTTTTTGGTTTTGTTTTTGCTTTCAGTAACTTACCTTGCAGCCAAACGTGTATGAACAGCAGCCTGTTGATAGACTGGAGACAGAGCAAGCCCATCAATCACAGCGCACCTGCAACGTGATCATTGTGTTCAGTGAAAAGACACGAGGCAGCAGAAACGTTTCGTTTTCACTCAACTAAACTAAACTGTATGCGCGCAGTGCAGCGAAACATTTCAGATCTCCCTCCTGTTTTCTGCTTGCATCCCGTTCCTTTAGTCCCGCTTTTTCCCAATCCCTATTGGATTCTGTCGCAGGGATTTGAGATTACTGTCGAGATTATTGGCTGATCTCGACATTCATTGTACTAATTAACTTTCCAACAATCAAGACTTTCATGTGACAAGCGTTCTGTCATAAAGCCGAATTCTGCGACTTTAACCCAGCAAAAAATGAAACCCGCCTCTGGAACCTCCAAATAAAAAGAAACACAAATCTGGATGTCAAAACAGAAGGAAAAGATTACAAAAAAATGAAAATCGTTGTAAGTACACTGTCAAATGTTCTATTTTATAATATATATTTTTATATATATATATATATATATATATATATATATATATATATATATATATATATATATATATATATTATTGTAAAGTGTGTGGGGGGAGTCGCAACGAGTCGAAAAGGGAGAGAAAGAAAACCGGTGTGTGATGTTAAACACATCACAACAGCAATTTGCTTAATTAGACATTTGTTCCCTGTTTTCCAGAGCTTTGCAGTGTTTGCTTACTGTAGCGGGTGCTGCTCGCTCTAGTTACTGAGCGCGGTTCACAGGCGCTGCTGTGTTGATCTTGTGAAGGTGATCAAGTGATCTGTTCCCTACTGTTCATTCACTGCATCATCAGACCTGAGAGAAGAGGCTGCGGAGACGGCTGTGTGCCCGGATTGATAACAGAAGTGTACTCAAGAAGTAAGAATCGTGCATGTGTTTGTCTTTTTTCATTATATGAAACTTATACTAACGAACGACATCGTTGTAATTTGTTTTAATGTGATATCAGTTTTGTGCATCGGATGGTCGTCATTATATATACAGTTTCTGTTCCAGGATGTCGTATTAAAAAATAAAAAAAATAATATTTTAACATGTCCTTTTTTCCGGATTTAACTTAAATCTTGTGTTTTTTCCCAGCTAAATCTAATATTTAATAACGTGTGTGTGTGTGTGTGTGTGTGTGTGTGTGTGTGTGTGTGTGTGTGTGTGTGTCTGTCTGTGTATAATATAAGATTTAGCTTCGTGCTGTAATGTCCTTACTGATTCTAGAGCTGTACATCTAATAAATACATTTGACATAAAAGGTAGCAATAATCTCACACTATTATCTATTGAGGAGCTGTGACTGAGCCATGGCTATTGAATGAAGCAGCCAGGATTAAAAAAACAAACTATATATTCGCTTTAATGGTTGTTTACTGCTGTTTTATCAGTTTATATAAAATATGTGAAACACTTTGATAAAGCAAGAGAGGCATAGACTTTGGCAACTGTTGTGACTGGTGTTCTTAAATGCGTTAAGGGGACCTTTCCAGTAGCAATATCACCTGGAATTTGCGCTAACGAACGGAATCCTTGCAGTTTTGTGTAATGGTATGTGTTGTGTGCAACAGGCGGTCGTTATTGAAATATCCAGGCACATTCTGCCTCGTGTCTCTTCACTGAACACAATGATCACGTTGCAGGTGCGCTGTGATCGATGGGCTTGCTCTGTCTCCAGTCTATCAACAGGCTGCTGTTCGTACACGTTTGGCTGCAAGGTAAGTTACTGAAAGCAAAAACAAAACCAAAAAAAAAGTTACATTTTATTTTTATTTCTGACAAGTTTGCCCCAGAACTACAGAGCACTGTAGCTATACCAATACAATTAATAATAATAATAATAATAATAATAATAATAATAATAATAATAATATAATAATAATAATAATAATAATCAATTTAGCTATACTATAATCTTCTGTTGCGCTTCTTTCTCGAATTTCTTTCTCGCTGGTATTTACAGGACCTGTTCTGGTATTAATACACAGCAATGGCTGCTGCTGTTTTTTGTTCCAGTCTGTGATGCAGTTACAGTGCCCCCGTCTCCAGTGACGTCACCTCCAGGCAGTGATGTCACTCTCAGCTGCTCTTTCTCCTATAAAGAGGGGGCTGGTCTCAGCGGATTGGTGGTTACCTGGCAACGCCCTCCTGTCGATCGCGTGGTCCACAGTTTCTATTACGGTCGAGACCAGCTGGATCTGCAGAATGAAGCCTACAGGAATCGGACCCAGCTGTTCCCAGAGCAGCTCGGTGTGGGGAACGCCTCCCTCAGACTGAAACAGGTGCGGGAGGAGGATGAGGGCCGGTACACCTGCGCTGTCACCAACCAAGTGGAGAGCACCAGGGGAGACGTGCAGCTCCTAGTGGCAGGTCAGTGTCATCGGGGAGACGTGCAGCTCCTAGTGGCAGGTCAGTGTCATCGGGGAGACGTGCAGCTCCTAGTGGCAGGTCAGTGTCATCGGGGAGACATTCAGCTCCTAGTGGCAGGTCAGTGTTTATGAACCAGCCTATCAATGACTTAGATCATGGCAGGTAATTCAAGGGGAATGGGACTTTTTCTCCCATCGTGCTACAGCAGACCCTGCCAGCCAGGCGCCTAGTGAGCTCTGAGCGGAAACCTGCAGGGCTGGCCTTTGTCCTCCAGAGGCCGGCAGCTCCCTGACCTCCGCTCTGGAGTTCCTGGGTGTGGAAGAGGAAGCTGGCTCAGTCGTGGGATCAGAGGATGCCCGCTGAACCTTTTGTTCTCCTGAGCTGTGGGGGGAATCGCTGCGGTGAGGGGAGAAAGGATTGGACACTCTACACAGGGGAGAAAATCAGGGGTAGAATTATTGCGCACTACATTTTAGAAAGAAATAAATATAATAGCATGTCATTTGAAGCTGTACACATTTCAACACAAGGACAGTGCTGATTGTTATTGATGCAGGAACAGTGATCTGGAGACGTGTTAGGTTTGCAATACTGTGAGAGGGGTAGTCAGTTCAGGGTGTCCAATTCCAGTTCCCGACGTGTTCAGCAAAAATTGCATAAACAAAAAAAAAAAAAGTTTGCCGACCCTGACTTGCAAAAACAAAAGCGCCTCCTTGCAGACGAGAGGCAGTCGACCCTGACAATTGAAGAATGGACAAGCTTAGCCGCTGCAGCTTCTCTTGCCTACGCCTACAGCTTTCTGTACAACATGTTCCTACAGACAGTTACACCTGTAATGGGGGGGGGGGGGGATATTGACCCCTATGCTTTTACTATGGGAAACTTTTATAAGGGTTAGTTTACCATGGTTTGTTTAATACATTTTACCAGACCTCTCTGTGCTTTGCAATGCTTCCCTATGCTTTACCAGACCTCTCTGTGCTTTACAATGCTTCCCTATGCTTTACCAGACCTCTCTGTGCTTTACAATGCTTCCCTATGCTTTACCATGCTGTCACTGTGCTTCTAAATGCTTCCGCTATGATTACGTACCTGCAAACACTCGGCAACAAGGTTCCATGGAGCCACATGTAGCCATAGGCTGTGCTTTTCGGGTCGTGGGGCGTCACTGTCCGGCCCGTGCGCACCGAGCAACTTGCGACGTGGCCATTTATGCCGTACGTGGGTTCCCACTGTGGACACCCAGGGCCCTTGTTCATTGGCTGTGTTTCTGTGTCTGTCCAGCCCCTTACAGTGAGCCGCAGTTAGCCATTTTCCTGTCTAAGCCCCGGTGGTCATGTGACCCTGACTGTCAAGGTGACGGACGGCTATCCCCGGCCCACACTGCTGTGGCTGAATGCGGCAGGAAGTGACATCACAAACCAGAGCCACACCTCCCAGTCTGTGGATAGCAGGGGGCTGTACCAGATCCGGAGCCAGCTGGAGGCGGTGGTGAAAGAAGCAGAGACCTTCACCTTTGAGCTGGATCACCCCGTGATGGAGCAGAGAGTGAGGCGAGCCGTCACCCTGCACCCAAGCACAGGTAAGGGCATGTGGAGAGAAATCAGGGCTGAGTGATCTCATAGCTGCTGTGCATCACAATCAGGGCTGAGTGATCTCATAGCTGCTGTGCATAACAATCAGGGCTGAGTGATCTCATAGCTGCTGTGTGTAACAATCAGGGCTGAGTGATCTCATAGCTGCTGTGTGTAACAATCAGGGCTGAGTGATCTCATAGCTGCTGTGTGTAACAATCAGGGCTGAGTGATCTCATAGCTGCTGTGCATAACAATCAGGGCTGAGTGATCTCATAGCTGCTGTGCATCACAATCAGGGCCGAGTGATCTCATAGCTGCTGTGTTTAACAATCAGGGCTGAGTGATCTCATAGCTGCTGTGCATCACAATCAGGGCTGAGTGATCTCATAGCTGCTAACAATCAGGGCTGAGTGATCTCATAGCTGCTGTGCATCACAATCAGGGCTGAGTGATCTCATAGCTGCTGTGCATCACAATCAGGGCTGAGTGATCTCATAGCTGCTGTGCATCACAATCAGGGCCGAGTGATCTCATAGCTGCTGTGTGTAACAATCAGGGCCGAGTGATCTCATAGCTGCTGTGTTTAACAATCAGGGCTGAGTGATCTCATAGCTGCTGTGCATCACAATCAGGGCTGAGTGATCTCATAGCTGCTGTGCTTAACAATCAGGGCTGAGTGATCTCATAGCTGCTGTGCTTAACAATCAGGGCTGAATGATCTCATAGCTGCTGTGTTTAACAATCAGGGCTGAGTGATCTCATAGCTGCTGTGCATCACAATCAGGGCTGAGTGATCTCATAGCTGCTGTGCTTAACAATCAGGGCTGAGTGATCTCATAGCTGCTGTCTCACAATCAGGGCGAGTGATCTCATAGCTGCTGTGTTTAACAATCAGGGCTGAGTGATCTCATAGCTGCTGTGCATCACAATCAGGGCCGAGTGATCTCATAGCTGCTGTGTTTAACAATCAGGGCTGAGTGATCTCATAGCTGCTGTCTCACAATCAGGGCTGAGTGATCTCATAGCTGCTGTGCTTAACAATCAGGGCTGAGTGATCTCATAGCTGCTGTGCATCACAATCAGGGCTGAGTGATCTCATAGCTGCTGTGCATCACAATCAGGGCTGAGTGATCTCATAGCTGCTGTGTTTATCAGGGCTGAGCATAGCTGCTGTGTTTAACAGCACATCCACAAACCTATTGAAACCGATCACAGTAGAGTCCAGAACCAGTCGAGTCCATTTCATTAGAACAACACGGTTTGGATACTGGCCCAGCTCGGGCAAGCAGGGCTGGGATCAGCGAGACTGTACTGCTTTTATAACTGAGTTTTCTCCTCAATTCAGAGCGTCCGATTCTGTTCTCTCTCCTCTGCAGCCCTGCACAGCGTCTCTTTACTGAAGTTCAGTGAGAAGCTGATCACAGGAAACTCCTTATCCGTTGCTAGCAGACCCTGTTGACGTTAGGGATGTGTGCAGTAGTGAACTGTAAAAGTACCTGGTCTTGTTATAAAAAAAAAAAAAGAGAACCCCCGGTAAATGATTAACACGCTCAGATAAAGAAAAGGGAGCTTTGTTTCTGCAGCTGCTGCTGACAACCATTTCGTTAAGATATCAGCAGCGCTCTGATTACAGGTCAGTTAATATTCTATAGACGCTGAATGCAGATTCCAAGTTTCATTAATAATATATCAACTGGACAGGATACTTCTGGCTTTGGGAAACGAATACCCCCTTGTGTTGATCTAGAGTCCTCTCTCAATGCAATCCCCTCTCAGACACTGTACCCCCTCGTGGGCAGTAGTTTTCCACTGCACCCCTCCACACTGCTCCATGTTGGTACAGTATGTCAATGCTCGTCTCCTCTTTCTGCAGGCGATCGTATTGAACAGAGAAGCCGGCTGCCCGTTACATTCTCACTGCTGCTTGTGTTGCTGCTGGTGATCGGCGTGTTTCTTTATGGAGCTGGACCAGCTGTGACAGGCTGAGTGATCCCTCCCTCTACTCAGAAACCAGACCGGCTACCCCCTTTATACTGCAGTGACTGGATGGAGGGACCAGGGGAGCTCAGCCTGAAGGATCTTGACCTGCAGCTCCTCCAGGATGTCTGTAACATGCCAGTGCTGTGTGATGCTTTCCCGTTGCTATTCTGTCCCGTCAGTGAGACGAGACGAGCTCTAAAGCCATGAATGCAGACGAGCCCTGAAAGTTCATTTCTGTCTGGAACTTCAGTGTATACAAAAGTGTGCGGTTTGCCTGCGTTTGGGAGAGAAGCCGGTGACAACACATTCCCACAGCGAAACCGTTCAACTAGGATTAGAAAAAAAACACACTGCAGCAAGATAGTGCTGGACGGACTGTCAATCAAAACACGAATTTGCAAATCGGAGCGACCAGATTACCAGATAGGCGGGGCATAGAGCAAGATCTTTGGCAATTGGTCATGCGTTTGCTCAGCTGCCTGATGTGTCTCTTATTATTTTACATTATTTACAAAAACCCATTATTATTATTATTATTATTATTATTTTTTGAATGATCCAAACCCTGTTTCAGAATTAAAAACAATGCAGTTCCAGGTCTCTTGTTCAGTAAGGAGCAGTGCAACACGTCGTGGGCGTGTTTGTATTAAAAATGACTTGATTAACTACACTGTCCTGTTCACGATCGTTATCAAATATGTTTTGTTGGAAAATGTCAAACAAAATAGTCATTTATTTTCGTTTGTGTTTTTTGTTCGGGGTCTACTTCAGTCTTACACTCCTAATGTGCCAGGGTTGTTTTGTTATTTCTGTTTTTCATTCAAATTCAGATCCATTTCATGTTTCTTTTTTAAACAAATCCCTATTCCCTTTTAATCAGTTCTAACACGGCACTGATTAACATTGCAATGAGCAACATTCTGTTAAAACAGAGCTGCTCACAGTGGTGACAAACTGCCTCAGTCCGGATGGCTGTTGTTCATTCAGACTGAAAGAATAAGGTTGTTTCATGAAGCCAGATTGTCTTCAGACGCCTGAAACGTTCAATGACGTCTGAAACTCGGAGGCATCCAAACCCTGTCTTCAGAATGAGTCAAACAGTTTCAACAAGTTGTTAATTAAAAGTCATTTCCTTCCAGGTCTCTTGTTCCTCGCTGTAGGAATTCAACATGACGCTTTACGGAGCAACACTACCATCTAGTGGACTGGCATGGAAACACCACTTCATTTTTTTATTACCACAAAGGGAAGGTATAAGAGAAGCAGTGAGACCCATTTTAAAGTCTCCTTCAGTTCGTTGGGTCGGCCCAGTAAGCTCTGAGATCTTTAATGTTCTGAGATGCTTCCTCTCATTCCCAGGCATTAGATTTTCAGAACTGTAGTATTGAAACTAAACAGATGCCCATGTTCTTGTTAAGCTATATCTGAATAAATGAAGGCAAGCGACACGCACTGTGTTTTCAGTGGCACTGCTTTTAATAGCCTCTTTTCTCTGTCATGCTCAGTGATCTTATTGACGAGGATGATTCCTGAAGCACAGAGGAAGAAATCCTCCACAGTCTGGAGCTGTTCCTGCTTCATTTAATTGTTTATTTTTTCTTAATGAATTTAGAATGCCCTGACTGTGTGATTTGCCCTGCACGCTACACGGCCGTGCCCTTACCAGGTGAGCCCCTCGGGGACCCCGACTTATTCAGTGTAGCAGGTTACAGTTGCGATCTCCTGCACTATCGGGACTGGAGGAATGCGATCGTTGAAACGACAAACAGATGCGCGCAAGGCGAGAGTGGGTGCAGCATTTGAGCGCAAGAAAGACTAGATTGTATTGAACATCAACCTGTGCATTCGTTGCAATAAGTACTAACTTGCGTATTAACCACGGGGCCATCCTCAGTGAGTACGCGCCTTTCAGTTCATTGCAATTGACCCTAGATGTGTATGGGTTTATTATTTGTTGCTTGTGAAGCTTGTCGAGTTGTGAGTCTAGCTTACCTCTACGTCGTGGTATGAGACCCCTCTATGTTAATAAAGCAGCGTTCTGTGGTTCGTTACAAAACATAAGTCCGTTACTGCGTATGGATTTGTTAATGTTTGTCAGCACTATACAAAAAACGATTGCAAATATATTGAATCCAACCTAATTTAAATAGTGCTACTCATCAAAACAGTTTCGCACCAATTTTCACAAGGATTTGCACCCCTAAACTTGGTTTTAGGAGACTAGGTTTCAGGCCCCTGCATGGTACCCCAGGGGAGACATTGGGTTTGAGACAGCAACCTCAGACTAGGTCTCCTGGAGCAAAGTTTCAAGCCGCCGTTCTGAAAAAGTGGCTTCGTATTCTTAACGGTTGTCATTTCTTTTCGTGTTGTAATTGGATGGGTCAGTCCAGCTTTTGAAACGACGTGCCGTCTTAATTCTTCTCCTACAGCCACTCACCCCAGAGACGGAGTCTCCTCTCCTTCGTGTTTCACAAACTGCGCCCCCTGTTCACAACGGCGAAGCATTTCTTCAACTGGGTTTCTGGAAAACTTTCTGAAAGACTTGTAAATTAGCTTTGCAAAACTTTCTTTACAGTTTTCCAAAAGTTTCAGTAAAAGAAACGCCTTATTATTATTTTTATTATTTTTATTATTATTATTGTCCCAGTAGACCTTGTGTGCTGGAGTATGTAAATAGGTGCAAACAACGTTTTGACTACAATGGGTTTTTTTTGGAAAAGGATTTCCTGAGAGTACAGAGAAGTTTCATAACCAAATATAATAGCACAGATCATGTTTTAAATGCAACACCAGAGATTATTTAAAACGACAACACTTATTTGTTATGTACTTCTTTCGAAACTGCACCTTTGACCCATGCTGCCATTGTAAGATTGATGGAATTTGCTGCTCAGCTACTCTCCTGTAACAGTAGATGACGTAGACAGGGAATACAACCAATGGGATTTGACAAATAATACAATGAATATTAACGATAATACCCTTAAGTACTATGCAGGAGGTGTCTTTGATTGACAACAAAATTACAATCATAATTATGAGATCAAAAGTCAATATTGTGAGATACTAAGACAAACTTTCAAGATTAAGATCTAGAACAGTGTAAATTTACAAATAAATGTAGAAACATTTCATTTTACCCAGACTTAAGAAAACAGAACGTATTTTTAGAGTCAAATGCATGACATTGTGATGTTTCTTACAGTTTAAAGAAAATAAAAATAAAAGTGAAATACATTGAAATATTAATTTCAGTAAAAACAAAAATCTTTTAAAGGTGGTTTTCTTAACATTTGAAAATTACGGTTGTTGCATAGAAATTTACAATTTTTTTTTTTTTTTTTTTTTTTTCAAAACATTACAAAAAATACTAAATTCAGTTCTTTTAAATCAGTTCCATTCAGTAGGGATACTGTTTAGTCAATTGCCTAATGTTGTATTAGAGCGCTTTATTTTGCAATAATGTTCACCGATTGTCTTTGTGTCGTGGAAGAGCAATACCGTCCCAGCCGGGTACCTGACAGCACTCATTTTTCGGGCCGTTGGCTTTTTATTTCCTCATTGCCTAGTATCCTTGGGACCTAGCTGTACACAGTATTCTAGGTGTGGTCACCAGCACATTATATAATTTTAATATAACTTCTCTAGATTTGAATTCAACTGTCTCTGCTCTATAGCCTGTCAAGTTGACTTTAGACTTTCATCCCCTGAAAGAAATCTAATAAATACAAACAAGGTCTACCCTTCCTAAAGCCATGCTGGCTGTCACTCCTAATGTATTGTTATTATATAAATATTATAATATTTTTCCCCTTATTCTAGTTTCTATGGTTTTATATATGGTTGATGTTTAGCTTATCGTTCTGTAATTTCCACGGTGAAATTGATCTCCCTTTTAAATAGTTACAACATTGCCAATTTTCCTGTCCAGTGGAATGGCTTATTTATTTATAGATTTGTTGAATATGTAACATGTTGGTTTAAAAATCACTTAACAGAGTTAAATAAAATCAAGAAATTTATAGAATTACGTTTTTTTTACGCCAAAGCCTCAAAGCCAGTTTGTGTTTGTGAGCGCGCTTTCCTCTTGTTGATTCTGTCTCGGGTTAACACGCACGGGGCAATAAACAAATGAATGAATACTGTAGGACTGAGAAAGCACGGCAAGAACAGTTTTTGGAATACTGTTTAGTCAATTGCCTAATGTTGTATTAGAGCGCTTTGTTTTGCAATAATGTTCACCGATTGTCTTTGTGTCGTGGAAGAGCAATACCGTCCCAGCCGGGTACCTGACAGCACTCATTTTTCTATAGTTGGCTTTTTATTTCCTCATTGCCTAGTATCCTTGGCACTAGCTTTCAATAGATGACCAGGAAATAAAAAGTACCGGCATAAGTGCCTTTTCACCTGGACGGATATCCCTGAGCCACCGAATGTTGAAGTTTTAAACCAAAAAATTTGTTTCTGTCTTTTTTTTCGTAACAGCTGTCCATTTTCTAAGTGCAAAGAGACCCGACAGGGTGGGCGTTATTGGGAAATACCGCACCTTCCAGGAGCTACAAGCTACGTGTGGCCCCGGGTCTCATTACGCCCTTGAGCGGTCCGGTATTGCTCAATACTGCCCACCCGTTAATAGAGCTTCTACAATGTACATTAACAACTCCCTGAGACAGGATACTTCTACACGTGTGATGGACTCCTGGAAGCCATTCTACCGAACAGGGCATGTTCTCCACTACCTGCTGGTGTGCCGGTAGCACGGCGGTGCTTGAAAAGCAGGTAGATTACAATGATCATCGTTGCTATCACTGTGAAGACGACCCACAAGACAATGCGATGTCTTTCCGGATAACCTATGGATTAGAAAGAACCTAGTGAGAATCAACAGCGACTCGGTGACTGTTTTAAAGAGCCTTTCCCAGTCAGCCCTGCAGCAACCCCGTCATTATTAGGAATAGTTATTCACCCCAACGCTTCTGCAGTGATTGCGAAAAGCAGAGAGTCAGTGTGTCTATAACGAGATGCGGAAGGACAGGTGAGGTTAAGTGTCCTGTAATTACTATAATTACTGGAGTTCAGTCCCCCTTCTGTTGTGTGGGATAGCTTCATTTTAAAAAGCGCACAAGCGAAAACCAGGCAAAACCTTTTACTGCAAGTCTCGTATCCATTACAGTGATGAACAGCAGTCATGTCATATTCTTACCCTTCTTTGTTAAAGTGATCGTCTTCTTGACTGTTTGTTTCAGTCGGCTGTGGGTAAGAACACAGGTATAATTAGCATCCCTGGACACTAGAATGTGACTTGAGATTTCCACCAGCCCATCCCTGTCCAGCGATTGGCTAGTCTTGCTGCTCTCTGTGATGTCACAGCCGGTCTCATTGAGCCACTGCACTGAAGCGCTGGGGTATCCTCTCGAGATGCAGCTCAGGAGAGCCTGGTCGGGGCTGTCCGGACTGTCAGTAACGACCAGCTGAGGCTCGACGAATTCAGCTGCGGACAGAAACGACAACAGCATTTTAAAATCATGTGATCCAAACCAACAGAAATGAGCCAGCTGACTAAATCGATTACTGCGCGCAGTGGAGCGCGTACGACGTCATGTTTACATGGAACCAGTGTTGTAATTGTAAGCTGTCCCTGACAAACGCATAGAAATAAATACAAATAAATAAATACTGTCAGCACTCCAAAATGACTTTGCTGCTCACAGTCCCAAGTGGCAGGCAGTGTGAATACATTGCAGAACTACAGTGTTGCAGCTCTCAGTGCTGCATACACGATGACACTGACCTGCGACTTGGAGCTGCACGGCTCCCCGATGACACTGACCTGCCACTAGGAGCTGCACGTCTCCCGATGACACTGACCTGCCACTAGGAGCTGCACGTCTCCCCTGGTGCTCTCCACTTGGTTGGCGACAGCGCAGGTGTACCGGCCCTCATCCTCCCCCCGCACCTGTTTCAGTCTGAGGGAGGCGTTCCCCACACTGAGCTGCTCTGGGAACAGCTGGGTCCGATTCCTGTAGGCTTCATTCTGCAGATCCAGCTGGTCTCGACCGTAATAGAAACTGTGGACCACATGATCGACAGGAGGGCGTTGCCAGGTAACCACCAATCCTCTGAGATCAGCCCCCTCTTTATAGGAAAAAGAGCAGCTGAGAATGACATCACTGCCTGGAGGTGACGTCACTGGAGACGGGGGCACTGTAACTGCATCACAGACTGGAACAAAAAACAGCAGCAGCCATTGCTGTGTATTAATACCAGAACAGGTCCTGTAAATACCAGCGAGAAAGAAATTCGAGAAAGAAGCGCAACAGAAGATCATAGTATAGCTAAATTGATTATTATTATTATTATTATTATTATTATTATTATTATTATTATTATTATTATTATTATTAATTGTATTGGTATAGCTACAGTGCTCTGTAGTTCTGGGGCAAACTTGTCAGAAATAAAAATAAAATGTAACTTTTTTTTTGGTTTTGTTTTTGCTTTCAGTAACTTACCTTGCAGCCAAACGTGTATGAACAGCAGCCTGTTGATAGACTGGAGACAGAGCAAGCCCATCAATCACAGCGCACCTGCAACGTGATCATTGTGTTCAGTGAAGAGACACGAGGCAGAATGTGCCTGGATATTTCAATAACGACCGCCTGTCGCACACAACACATACCATTACACAAAACTGCACGGATTCCGTTCGTTAGCGCAAATTCCAGGTGATATTGCTACTGGAAAGGTCCCCTTAACGCATTTAAGAACACCAGTCACAACAGTTGCCAAAGTCTATGCCTCTCTTGCTTTATCAAAGTGTTTCACATGTTTTATATAAACTGATAAAACAGCAGTAAACAACCATTAAAGCGAATATATAGTTTGTTTTTTTAATCCTGACTGCTTCATTCAATAGCCATGGCTCAGTCACAGCTCCTCAATAGATAATAGTGTGAGTTTATTGCTACCTTTTATGTCAAATGTATTTATTAGATGTACAGCTCTAGAATCAGTAAGGACATTACAGCACGAACCTAGAAGCTATTTTTTTTTTTTTTAAATCAACTCTAGATGGCTGACGGTCACAATAGTGATCGGTGAGGCACACACCCTGCCGGTCCATAGTTCACATGCTGAGGCTGAGGAAGCTGTTTATTTTCCCATTGTATATGCATTTAGAAAATGCTAGATTATTATTATTTTCCTGGTAAAAAATAAGGTACATAGTTACGCTGTCAGGTTTAGTTTTTTATTCTTTCTCTCTGTCAACGAGTTTAACACTCACGTGACGGCTGACCTGTTTCATCAGTAAATTTGATAATGTAAGCGGCGGGGGGGAAGGGGGGGGAATAACGCGGCACCAAGCTCGCCAGGGCGCCCCCCCCCCCCAAAGCAGTTTCTGTGAGAAGATAAAAGGCTTAAAGGCAGTGGCTTGCCTGACAATGTAATGTTGTTGAATGACACATTCTCCTTTTTTGCTTGACGAAAGCTGCAATGCTTCCGTTTCAAAGTTGTTCTGCCTTAAAAAAAACGAAAACGAGACATAACAACAGCGCCTCCCAAGTCATTGCGATAATTGGTATTTGTTGAAATTGAACGATAGCAGCTGTTGTGTTACAAAAAGCAAAGGGTCGTTTTACTAATAATCGTGTTCAATTATTTATGGTGTGTTTTGGGAACTTGTCAATAAGAATGCTTAGCTTATAATCGATCAAGTCACAACAACTAAGCACAAAATAGCCAAGGCCTGCATCAGCACCCAGACAAAAAGCGCACACGTACAGAAATAAAGTTGGAAACAGGAGTAAATGTACCATTTCTGTGCCAGCTAGACTATTTACGCAGCCTTTAGCAGCAGAAACGTTTCGTTTTCACTCAACTAAACTAAACTGCATGCGCGCAGTGCAGCGAAACATTTCAGATCTCCCTCCTGTTTTCTGCTTACATCCCGTTCCTTTAGTCCCGCTTTTTCCCAATCCCTATTGGATTCTGTCGCAGGGATTTGAGATTACTGTCGAGATTATTGGCTGATCTCGACATTCATTATACTAATTAACTTTCCAACAATCAAGACTTTCATGTGACAAGCGTTCTGTCATAAAACCGAATTCTGCGACTTTAACCCAGCAAAAAATGAAACCCGCCTCTGGAACCTCCAAATAAAAAGAAACACAAATCTGGATGTCAAAACAGAAGGAAAGGACTACAAAAAAATATAAATCACAGTAAGTACACTGTCAAATGTATCTATATATATATATATATATATATATATATATATATATATATATATATATATATATATATATATATATATATATATATATATATAGATATTACTGTAAAGTGTGTGGGGGGAGTCCCAACGAGTCGAAAAGGGAGCGAAAACCTAAACGCGGTAGTTTTGTTCTCATTTTTCAGTTTCGTTAAAACCTAAAACCTAAACTTGATCTGTAACTGTTCAGGAGCTGAAAACAAATAAGAAGGTCTAATTAAGCACACTATCTGTTCAATGAAGGGTCTAGTCCAGTAATTACGAGCTCGGTTGGAATGGAAACCAGAAGCCACAGGGGGTCCCCGGGACAGAGTTTGGGAAGCCCTGCTCTATAGAAAGGGTTAGGCTGACTTACTCTCGTCTTTAGTATCCCACAGTAAACATCAAAATGTAGAAATACTTTTTTTCCAAACATGAACAGAAATTCGGTTACATGAACGGATTCTGTAGCTGACTGGTGATACTTGAGAATATAACTAAGCGCGTTCTCCCACCCTCGCACAGTTTTAAACCCTATTTCTTGATTTCACCATATGGCCATCTGAACTGAAAACACAGAATCAAATATTTTTAGCACCTTTTAATAAAACACAAACACGCACATGCATGCACACACACACAGACAGACACACGCACATGCATGCACGCACAGACAGACACACGCACATGCATGCACGCACAGACACACACGCACAAGGCACACGCACATGCATGCACGCACAGACAGACACACGCACATGCATGCACACACAGACAGACACACGCACATGCATGCACACACAGACAGACACACGCACATGCATGCACGCACAGACAGCACACATGCACACACAGACATGCACGCACATGCACACACACAGACAGACACACGCACATGCATGCACGCACAGACAGACACACGCACATGCATGCACGCACAGACAGGCACACGCACAGCATGCACGCACAGACAGACACACGCACATGCATGCACGCACAGACAGGCACACGCACATGCATGCACGCACAGACAGGCACACGCACATGCATGCACACACAGACAGACACACGCACATGCATGCACACACAGACAGACACACGCACATGCATGCACGCACAGACAGCACACGCACATGCATGCACGCACACATGCACGCACACATGCACGCACAGACAGGCACACGCACATGCATGCACGCACAGACAGGCACACGCACATGCATGCACGCACAGCGGTACCGAGTGCGTGGGCGAGGCACACGCACATGCATGCACGCACAGACAGACACACGCACATGCATGCACGCACAGACAGGCACACGCTGGAAACACACTAAACGTCATTCCGCTCAACTGATGACGCATTCGGAACGCGACTCGGGAAGCTGTGTTTGCAAACTATTTACAGGAACGATATAAAACAAACAAGGCTGATATTTTAAAAAGGTGAGGATTGTATTTAATTTTTTTTTTCTGTTGAATCAGAAGTTGATGTGAACGTTGGGTATGCTTGAGGTGGAAAATTAAATGTTAGCATAGCAGGTGGGAGAGAATGAGTCACTAACTGGAAATTATAGTTCATTTTCCCCTCCCTTATTTAAAAACAAAAAAATAAATAAATACCCAAAAATAAAACAAAACAAAAAAACAACACCGACAGCTGCCTCGTTCGAAATGAATTGAGGGAGGTGAAATGGGCTAGATATCTGCATTGGATTTGATGATCCATATGAAAAAACAAAGGTCACTAATAATTAAAACAAAACGTGTTACATTTCAACTAGTTTAAAAACCGCTAACTTCCAGTGCTTGTGTTTCCAGAGATACATTTAAGAATGAAGTCTGCAAACCTGCCCTTTTTTTAACGGAATGTTTTAGTTTAAACGTTTAGTAAAATACTCTGCTCTTAAGGTTTAAACGACGAAAGAAAAATCAAAATCCTGAAGTGAAACCGTTACAGCTTTGTTAGGAATGTTCATTTCATAAATGAAGTGCCGCTCGGAGCGGAGAATATCTCAGAAGTACATCTCTTGTACAGGTTTATTAATATTGTGAAGCAAAGAGAAGTTGTTAGTATTATAGGTCAGAGTAATGCGTGAAATGTGTAACCCGAATTAAAGAGCACTCACCTAACAGAGCAGCAGCAAGAATGACTTCCAGTGCCTTCTGGGCTTCGTAGTCGCACGGGCCATGTGTATGGGGAGGAAATACCTGGGAGCTACGACGTGGGTTATGTAAATTATAAACAGATATAGTGTTGGTGGTGAACTTTGACCTGTTCATAGTGTTTTTTGCAGTGGGCAGTCACAGCATTGACAGCGTACCGTTTTCTGATGTTACACGTGTCAGGTTTTGGTACGCGTACCACATCCTGATGATGTACCACTTCCTGTCCCTACACAGGGACACAAGTCTTTGGAATAGAAAAGTGGTGGTCGGCATGCACCGGTCCACTTCAAGCACTGGCTGCAAGAACATACACTTGCAAGGATCTGCATTGCAGTAACAGCCCAGGTGTGCATTGCAGTACTGCCCCAGATCTGCATTCACTATTCAAGCATCATTGCTTACTCTTGCAGGCTACAGCGAAGATGGCGGTCAAGACAGGAGAGGACCGTTTGAAGGAGATGGAGGCTGAGATGGCTCTGTGAGTATTTCAGTTTGATTTACTGAGACCCGCCTTTGTCAGTTGAAATGGAGATTCGACGGGAGCGGCAAGCCGGCTCGCTGCACAAAGAGAACTCCAGTCGACTCAGAGGAGCTCTAGGTGAGAGGCAGAAGAGGAAGAGGGCTCCGAGACGGGACCGAAGACATCACTCCACGGAGGGGCCTATCGGCAGCCCTTACATAAAATTCTCAGTGAATACCTACCTAAAGGCAGACATATACCAAAAGTATTGGTTGGTGGTCGTCTTTGAGTTGAAAGGGAACTGTATGAACATAATTTAGATCTTTTATTTGACATGTAATCAAAGTAGCAAAATCTGGCAAAAATTCTACCAGAAGCCTTACTAGTAGTGCAGTGGTATTTCATGTTAGATTTTGACATGTCCCAGTTTTTCTCAGTTAAGTATCTGGTAAAAACATAATATGGGAAAACTTTAAAATATGTTAAATGTAGTGTTCAGCAGGCTTCATTCGACTTGACGAAGCAAAATGAGTTAATTCTATAGGGTGATGCAAAACCTTTGGCCAGAGCTGTACGTGCGGTAGATCTCTGATCCCAGAGCCTTACCCTGCAGCGCCTCTCTCTCCCCCCCCCAGGTTTGAGCAGGATTTGCTGGGTGCGCCAGTCTCGGGGCCCTCAGTCACAGACGAGATGGAGGTGGAGCCGGAGCTGGAGCCAGAACCCGAGGAGGGGCCTGTAGCTGTCGCCATGCCAACGGAACCCGTGATCCGGGCCATCATAGGAACCAACACCTACAGACAGGTGAGAGCGACACGCGCACTGTAATGGACTCGCAGAGGCCTGCTGCGTCTGTGAAGCAGGGAGCTTTCCTGCGTGTTCTGACCCTGTGTCCCCTCTCGCTGTCTCCCCTCCAGGTCCAGCAGAGCCTGGAAGCCAGAGCCGCTGCCTTCGTTGTGCCCCCCACCTGTGGTTTCGTAGGACCAGGTGGGTCATCGTGACGCAGGGAGGAATACCCAGCTCTGACGGGGGGGAAAAAAATACATTCTGAACTCTGTTAATGTTTCCGTGCTCCTGATGAAAAAAAGAAAACATCAAGCTTATTTTTGATTGTTCAGATGTCTACAAAATACCTTTTCCATGAGTTCTGGATTCTGAGATAAACAAACAGTACATTTAATTGACTTGGCTTCGCCTGCTGCCCGGTACGTTTTTGGTGGCATTTTGACATGACACACACACACACACACACACACACACACATTATTAAATATTAGATTTAGCTGGGAAAAAACACAAGATTTAAGTTAAATCTGGAAAAAAAGGACATGTTAAAATATTAACTTTTTTATTTTTTTTTTATTTTTTAATACGGCACCGCAGAACACAAACTGTATATATAATGACGACCATCCGATGCACAGAACTGATATCACATTAAAACAAATTACAACGATGTCGTTCATTAGTATAAGTTTCATATAATGAAAAAAGACAAACACATGCACGATTCTTACTTCTTGAGTACGCTTCTGTTATCAATCCGGGCACGCAGCCGTCTCCGCAGCCTCTTCTCTCAGGTCTGATGATGCAGTGAATGAATGCAGGCAGCCCCTCAGTTGAAGCCACACCCCCGTCCCACTCACCTGCTCCTCTCCTCAGATGAATTCAGAGGGGGTCACGAAGAGCTACTTCCTTGTAGTAACCGCTGGGCAACGTCTCCGACGGCAAAAAGCTCTTCAAATCGAACTTATCGTGCAATGCTTAAGCAAAGCAATGTTGGGCTTGGTTAGTACTTGGATGGGAGACCAGCTGGGAATACTGAGTGCTGTAGGGTGCATGTTAAGCTCATATGAATATATATAATCGGTCAGACTCGACCGTGCAGCTGCGACCGCGGGTCCCGTTACCGGGTAAGAGCTGGTTCGATTCGTTGTTTTGAAGTTCTGGATAAGCGGTGAAACGAGTCGGATATATGATTCATTCCATATTCTTTCCATGAGTCTTAACTGTTTATCGATTCCATTGGCTCCGACAGCTCTCAACTGTGTAGTTTTGAAAGAAACACTTGTCCCTTTTTTATGATGCACTATGTAATAATACATGTTATTGTATACCCGATATATTTGCATACAGGTTTCTCATTTAAATACTGACTAATTATGCCACCCATTCCACCTGTCAGAAAACAGCAGAGAAGATGAGAGTCGGGTTAGACAGCGAGTTTCAGACTGTCGGAAAACACTGTCTCACGGGCAATCATTTTTCATTTTAATCTGTACTCTGCAGTTCTGGGGCAAATTGGTCAGAAATTAAAATACAATTTAACTGTTTCAGTAACTTACTATGCAGGCAAACTTGTAGGAACAGCAGCTTTTTCATAGCCTGGAGACAAAGAAAGTCCTTGTGAATAAAAAAATATATACCTATACTATACACGCACGCACGCACACACGCACACAACACAATTTATCTTCTGACCACCGCTGCTTTCATTGGCAGTTTTCTTACTAGGGGAGCAGTAGCATTTTGTTTCGGTGCCAGATAATTACACCGTGTAACAATTTTTTTTTTTTTTTGGTTCCTGGGTAGTAAGTGTTATTTCCTAATTGCTTATGCCTCAAAAGTATAGAAAATGGCTATTATTCCCCACAAACTTTGCTTTTGTGACCAGGACAGTGATATTTCGAAATATCACTATTTCCAATGGGAAAACGGGCACATTTGTATCTTTTCGTTCACATAAAGTCAGAAAAAAACAACATATGAATCCAAATTAACATGTATTTATACTAAAGTAATACAAAAATGACTACAAAAGATTTAGAAGTGAGTAGTTTTTCGAGATTTACGATTATACTGTATTTACAGTATAATCGTAAATCTCGAAAAACTACTCACTTCTAAATCTTTTGCAGTCATTTTTGTCTAATAATAATAATAATAATAATAATAATATAAACTAATACAGAGAGCAACATAATTCCACATATTATCACTGACAGTATTAAACCACTGTTTATAAAACATATTGTTATTATTAGTTTATAAAATGGCTTGTTTAAATTACGTGCTGTGATTGGCTTAGCAAGATCACATGGACCAACTTACTCTCCTGATCTGTTAATAGTATTATGACTTAATTGTAACAATTATCTTAACAGTGTTTCTGTAGGTGAAAATGTCAAACCATTATTATTATTTATTTATTTATTTTTTGAATTTCAGTTTATTAAAAACAATGCAGTAAGATGTGCTCTTGTTCAGTAAGGAGCAGTGCAACACGTCGTGGGCGTGTTTGTATTAAAAATGACTTGATTAACTACACTGTCCTGTTCACGATCGTCATCAAATATGTTTTGTTGGAAAATGTCAAACAAAATAGTCATTTATTTTCGTTTGTGTTTTTTGTTCGGGGTCTACTTCAGTCTTACACTCCTAATGTGCCAGGGTTGTTTTGTTATTTCTGTTTTTCATTCAAATTCAGATCCATTTCATGTTTCTTTTTAAAACAAATCCCTATTCCCTTTTAATCAGTTCTAACACGGCATTGATTAACATTGCAATGAGCAACATTCTGTTAAAACAGAGCTGCTCACAGTGGTGACAAACTGCCTCAGTCCGGATGGCTGTTGTTCATTCAGACTGAAAGAATGGGGTTGTTTCATGAAGCAAGATTGTCTTCAGAAGCCCGAAACGTTCAATGACGTCTGAAACTCGGAGGCATCCAAACCCTTTCTTCAGTTTCAACAAGTTGTTTATTAAAAGTCATTTACTTCCAGGTCTCTTGTTCCTCGCTGTAGGAATTCAACATGACGCTTTACGGAGCAACACTACCATCTAGTGGCCTGGCATGGAAACACCACTTCATTTTTTTATTACCACAAGGGGAAGGTATAAGAGAAGCAGTGAGACCCATTTTAAAGTCTCCTTCAGCACGTTGGGTCGGCCCAGTAAGCTCTGAGATCTTTAATGTTCTGAGATGCTTCCTCTCATTCCCAGGCATTAGATTTGCTAAACTGTAGTATTGAAACTAAACAGATGCCCATGTTCTTGTTAAGCTATATCTGAATAAATGAAGGCAAGCGACACGCACTGTGTTTTCAATGGCACTGCTTTTAATAGCCTCTTTTCTCTGTCATGCTCAGTGATATCTTTTCGACGAGGATGATTCCTGAAGCACAGAGGAAGAAATCCTCCACAGTCTGGAGCTGTTCCTGCTTCTTTTATTTTATTTTTTCTTAAGGAATTTAGAATGCCCAATTATTTTACCCCAATTTAGAATGCCCAATAATCTCCTCCCCTCACCGCAGCGATTCATTAAGAAGCTGGCGGACCAGTTCAGCTGGTGGGCTTATTTTAAGGAAATCCACCATATCTGTCAGGCAGAGGCTCGGCCACAGCTGCGTGCCTTCCTCCTCCCTAACCCAAGCACACTTTAGAGAGAAAGGACCTGGCAACACGACCCCTCCACCCACACGCCTCCTCTTATAATCCTGGAATGCCTGACACACGAACGTTTTCTTCATACGCAACGTAGGCTCTACAAATGTACTCAAAACTATTATTTGAATTAGAATTTTCGACTTAATTCAGTAATTATAGTATCAAAATGTTAAAAATAAACACAGTAAATCAACTTTAACATATATTCCCATCCTATGACCTCACATATTTATATTCCCCTAGCTGCAAGTTCATTAAATGTCCCTTCTGTGAATTTCTTTCTCACAGACAGAAATGCCTTTAGTGCAGCACAGTTGATGACGATTCTAAGGTCATTCCTGAAAGATTGACAGGCATGACAGCTTCAGGATCCAGAGGGACATTTGGACCCAGTCCTGCTGTGTGATCCTCCCTGACTGACTTTCTGTTTGCCTTAGGCATAATACTGTCAGCCTATGGAAATATATACACAATATTACTCATTTATCACCTATATTCAATTGAATCGAACGATATTTAGCTGTATACTGCATTGCAACATCCAACATGAACTCGTACTTAATTCTCATTTACATATTAAGTGTAATATATGCATGCCTTGAATAGAGGATCTATATGCAAGAGACAAGACAGGAAAAGACTAACGGTTTATTTGCATAATTACACATCTAATTAATCATACACTATATAATCAATGAACAACAGAGAATATTCAGTTCCTTGCTTTAAATACATTGAAAATGTATATTGCTATATTAGAAACTGCACAAGGGCTTCTATTTTGTATAAGAGTTACAAAAGAATGAATGTGAGGATTAATTATGTGACATTAAGAAAGTGTTTCTGATATGAAGAACTAAGAAGCAACACGTGATATTAATCGTCTACTACTGCTATCTCATTTACATGGGAGAATATGCGAGGTTTAGCCTTGAAACGTAGCCCGCCTACATAATGAATTGGAATGCATACAAACTGTTATTTCACGGTTTGTTGGCGCTTAATTAAGCAGATCTACGTTACACTTATTCATAAAGTTAGAAATATATGTGGTATGAGGCATTGCTTGCGTTAAACGTCACGTTAATGTGGGCATGCGCACATCGGACAGGTCTAGCACTGGTTTGCAATCAAGGCAAAGCAAGGCGGTAAAAGGCGCACAGATTGAAACGGCATTGCTAACACAGCAGCGCCATCTCCTGGCACGGAATGGAATGGCTTTGTGCTGTTCACATGTTCTAATCGGTAATAAGTAACACACCGCTCGTTTTACACATTGTGCACGCTCTAGAACGACGTGCGGGTATTAAACTTATCGTAATAGCCGTGTTGATGTATCTAATGAAACACATGAACTTTGTCAGCTCCGTCAGCTGTGTTATTACGTTGGGGCTGGACAATAACTCCGCTAATGAGAATGAAGATTCCGTAGCCATGCCAGAATATTTCAGAATATAGCAAGCGTCTTCCGAGTGTGTGAAGTAATGAAACTTTCAGCCGCGTTTACAAAAAAAAAGGTTTAGTTTCCATGAAACGATTTGAAAAGTTGTTTTAAGTCTGTGAAAAAGTTAATAAAACAAAAAATAATAATAATAATAATAATGCTGTATTCATATAAAACGCGGTGATTGGACCTGTTAGTAAACGTGCCTGTGTTGCATCTGGCCTATATATGGTGTTTTCGTTGTATTCTGTAGGTCTGGATCTTTCCCAGTGGTTTCATGAGCAGATGTTCTTCTGGTGTGTTTTTCACATGTCTCTTCACGGTAGCAGTCTTGAGCAACACGTCACTCACCAGCTCAATGAAGGGAGCCCAGGCACGCAGCTCGAGGATATTTCTTCAAACAATTCGGAGGAACTAGATTTGATGACATTTTATTTTTAAATGGAAATAGAATGAATATATATATATATATATATATATATATATATATATATATATATATATATATATATATATATATATATATATATATATTTTATTTTTATTTTTTTTTTTTTTTTTGTGCCAGTCTGTGATGCAGTTACAGTGCCCCGGCCTCCAGTGACGTCACCTCTCGGCAGTGATGTCACTCTCAGCTGGTCTTTCTCCTATAAAGAGGGGGCTGATCTCAGCGGATTGGTGGTTACCTGGCAACGCCCTCCTGTCGATCATGTGGTCCACAGTTTCTATTACGGTCGAGACCAGCTGGATCTGCAGAATGAAGCCTACAGGAATCGGACCCAGCTGTTCCCAGAGCAGCTCAGTGTGGGGAATGCCTCCCTCAGACTGAAACAGGTGCGGGGGGAGGATGAGGGCCGGTACACCTGCGCTGTCGCCAACCAAGTGGAGAGCACCAGGGGAGACGTGCAGCTCCTAGTGGCAGGTCAGTGTCATCGGGGAGACGTGCAGCTCCTAGTGGCAGGTCAGTGTCATCGGGGAGACGTGCAGCTCCTAGTGGCAGGTCAGTGTCATCGGGGAGACGTGCAGCTCCTAGTGGCAGGTCAGTGTCATCGTGTATGCAGCACTGAGAGCTGCAACACTGTAGTTCTGCAATGTATTCACACTGCCTGCCACTTGGGACTGTGTGCAGCAAAGTCACTTTGGAGTGCTGACAGTATTTATTTATTTATTTATTTGTATTTATTTCTATGCATTTGTCAGGGACAGCTTACAATTACAACATTGGTTCCATGTAAACATGACGTCGGACGCGCTCCACTGCGCACAGTAATCGATTTAGTCAGCTGGCTCATTTCTGTTGGTTTGGATCACATGATTTTAAAATGCTGTTGTCGTTTCTGTCCGCAGCTGAATTCGTCGAGCCTCAGCTGGTCGTTACTGACAGTCCGGACAGCCCCGACCAGGCTCTCCTGAGCTGCATCTCGAGAGGATACCCCAGCGCTTCAGTGCAGTGGCTCAATGAGACCGGCTGTGACATCACAGAGAGCAGCAAGACTAGCCAATCGCTGGACAATAAGGGGAAAAATATTATAATATTTATATAATAACAACGTTATAGGAGACAGCCAGCATGGCTTTAGGAAGAGTAGACCTTGTTTATATTTATTAGATTTCTTTCAGGGGATGAGTCTAAAGTCAACTTGACAGGCTATAGAGCAGAGACAGTTGAATTCAAATCTAGAGAAGTTATATTAAAATGATATAATGTGCTGGCATGACCACACCTAGAATACTGTGTACAGTTTAGGTCCCCGTATCATAAGAAAGACATTGAGGCACTGGAGAGAGTACAGGGGAGAGCGGCCCGATTAACGATGAAGTGCTATCGGACCACGCTGGCACCGAAGCCTTTTCCCGTTCTGGAATGTCTCATGTTCTTATGACTCCTTCCTTTCGCTCTCCACCCCGAGCTTCAACACCTCAACCAGGCAACTGTTGCAGAGGACTCTGTGCACCTCGCTGTCTGGAAGTCAGAAATGTAGACCTGCACTACTTAAGAACATACAAGAAGTTTATGCGATCCACCAGGGCGCATGCCTTGCTGCAAACCAACGTCCCTACTGAATGGAACTGATTTAAAAGAACTGAATTTAGTATTTTTTTGTAATGTTTTGTAAAAAATAATAATAATAATAATAATAATAATCGTTGTAAATTTTTATTTCTATTTTCTTTAAACTGGAAGAAACATTACAATGTAATGCATTTCACTCTAAAAATACGTTTTGTTTTAAAATGAACTCTTCTAATATGGGCACTACTTAAAATTGACACGGAGGCCTCTCTGGAACGCAAATGCTGTTACGCACCCGCAGCAGCACTTGCCCCTGTGTAATACCCCCTTGTGTTTTCCCCTTTCCGTTACTGCACCAGCCTCCTTTCCAGCGCTAAGACATGTGTGATAAAGGGGAAGGAGAAAAAGGCAAGCGGAGGAGTGGAGCTAATTTTTTTATGTGTTGGATAAACTACGCTGTGTTCTGATAAAGAAAATTAATGCAACCTTCATTGTTGGACCCCTTGCATCGTCCCCGAGTCATTACAAATACAACCTTACATGTGTAGGCGGCATCCTTTATTACCCATATCGTGTGTCGTGTAGTGAGAGAATTGTATCTCTGTAATTTGATCCATTGTGAATTCATACTTATTCATGTAGTGTTTCCGGGAGGCGCGCCCAAGGATCGGAACTGAAATGAAATACCTGTCAAGAAGGCGCACGTCGGCATTTTCTATTGGCTGCGAGTCTCAAAGTGGGAAATTCAAATATATCGCAGAGTGCCTCCATGCATTATCAGACCTGAGAGAAGAGGCTGCGGAGACGGCTGCGTGCCCGGGTTGATAACAGAAGTGTACTCAGGAAGTAAGAATCGTGCATGTGTTTGGGGGTTTTATTTTCTGTGGCAAGTCCTTGATTACAGTAAGCGTAGTGTCTCTAACAACGTGGTCGCTATTGCACGTGTCCTAGTTTAAATAGCGCTACTCGTTAGTTATTTACTATAACACAGCAGGGTCTCATATATTAATTGGTGGGGAGAGGGGATCGAGTCAGTCCTGTGTGTGTCTTTTCTTTTATATGAAACTTGTACTAACGAACGACATCGTTGTAATTTGTTTTAATGTGATATCAGTTTTGTGCATCGGATGGTCGTCCTTATATATACAGTTTGTGTTCCAGGATGTCGTATTAAAAAATAAAAAATAAAATATTTTAACATGTCCTTTTTTTCCAGATTTAACTTAAATCTTGTGTTTTTTCCCAGCTAAATCTAATATTTAATAACGTGTGTGTGTGTGTGTATAATATAAGACTTACCATTTAAATGTTGAAAAGTTGCTAAACATTTTAAGATTTATAGATTATATCTGAATGTACACATTTAAAAAAAAAAGTATATTTATTTTTACAACATTTATAAATCTGGGGAAAAAATTCAAGATTCAAGTTAAATCAGGGGGAGAAAGACACGGCACCCCTGTGTGTGTGTGTGTGTGTGTGTGTGTGTGTGTGTGTAATTAATATATATATATATAAAATTCACCAGGACTTTCTTTGTCTCCAGGCTATGAAAAAGCTGCTGTTCCTACAAGTTTGCCTGCATAGTAAGTTACTGAAACAGTTAAATTGTATTTTAATTTCTGACCAATTTGCCCCAGAACTGCAGAGTACAGATTAAAATGAAAAATGATTGCCCGTGAGACAGTGTTTTCCGACAGTCTGAAACTCGCTGTCTAACCCGACTCTCATCTTCTCTGCTGTTTTCTGACAGGTGGAATGGGTGGCATAATTAGTCAGTATTTAAATGAGAAACCTGTATGTTAATGACGCAAACCACAGTTTATACATGATTTGAGGATTTCAATCAATGGACAGGTGGGGTTGAAGGGTAGTGAAGGCGGAGCGTGTTTCAGGAGAAACAAGAGAAGATACATTTAATAGAACAGAATTATAAAGCTAGTACAGCAGGACAAAGAAAAAAATATTTAGAGAACTCATTTGAATATATATTTTATTAAATTATAGATTCGGTTACGCAGGATATTTTATGACGAAATGAAAAATAAGTAAATCCATAAATGAATACATAAATATAGAAATACATAAATAAATATAAATATAAATATGAACACGGTAAATGGAAGGTGCCCACTTGAAGACCCCAGAGATGTTCCTTAGCTCAATCCAGACGCTTGTCATGCTGATGCGCTGGGGAGACCGTACTGTGGCGGATCCCCGGTCCAGCGTCGCAGCCGTTGTGTGTGGCTGATGCGCTGGGGAGGCAAAATGAGCTGATCCCTGGAGCCAGCATTACGCTTCAGCCATCAACACCAGACAGAAGGATACCTACATCATCAGATGGAAGGAAACGCAAAAGGATGGAGATGCAGATGGATCCCATTAGTTTACTGCAAAGCTGAGTCTTAGTTGGTGCTTATCTTGGTGAGAACCCAGTTCAAATCAGCATGAAGTTTTAACATCTACTCTCATGCAATGGAAATAACGTTGTTAAAATACAACCGCTGATTAGAGGAGAAACCTCAAAATGGAGCGAGGCGAGGTAACCAGTGGAGTAGCACAGGGATCAGTATTAGGTCCTCTGCTATTCCTAATCTACATTAATGATTTAGATTCTGGTATAGTAAGCAAACCTGTTAAATTAGCAGACAACACAAAAATAGGAGGAGTGGCAAACACTTTTGCAGCAGCACAGGTCATTCAAAATGATCTAGACAAGATTCAAAACTGGGCAGACACATGGCAAATGACATTTAATAGAGAAAAGTGTAAGGTACTGCACGCAGGAAATAAAAATGTGCATTATAGATACGATATGGGAGATACTGAAATTTGAAGAAGGAATCTATGAAAAAGATCTAGGAGTTTATGTTGACTCAGAAATGTCTTCATCTAGACAATGTGGGGAAGTTATAAAAAAAAGGCCAACAAGATGCTTAGATGTATATTGAAAAGGGTGTTAATTAGGTACCCACTGAATTTGCATAACATTTCTCATTCTGTAGGAATTGGGGGGAGGGGGGGTGGGGTGCGATTGCTCTCACCCTTACGTTTTTAGATTTTTGCTCGGAACACGAAAAGCAGTCGGAAAGTTCAAGCCCCGAAATGAAAGCCCTCCCTCCGGTCGGAAAAGCTTTGTTTGTATGATATCCTATTGGACACTCCTCTCTTACTCATTTCCAGAAAGTGCAACCGGATTCATGAAACTATAACTGAATACAGAACATACATTTACAAAGAGTTTGATTTTATGATGGAAACAACGTTTGGGATAAAAGTCGAGTTAAAACAGACAGAGGCAGCGAGATTCTACCTACACCATGAACTTCTGTTGTGATTTTATATATATATATATATATATATATATATATTCTTTCTCGAATTTCTTTCTCGCTGGTATTTACAGGACCTGTTCTGGTATTAATACACAGCAATGGCTGCTGCTGTTTTTTGTTCCAGTCTGTGATGCAGTTACAGTGCCCCCGTCTCCAGTGACGTCACCTCCAGGCAGTGATGTCATTCTCAGCTGCTCTTTTTCCTATAAAGAGGGGGCTGATCTCAGAGGATTGGTGGTTACCTGGCAACGCCCTCCTGCCGATCATGTGGTCCACAGTTTCTATTACGGTCGAGACCAGCTGGATCTGCAGAATGAAGCCTACAGGAATCGGACCCAGCTGTTCCCAGAGCAGCTCAGTGTGGGGAACGCCTCCCTCAGACTGAAACAGGTGCGGGGGGAGGATGAGGGCCTGTACACCTGCGCTGTCACCAACCAAGTGGAGAGCACCAGGGGAGACGTGCAGCTCCTAGTGGCAGGTCAGTGTCATCGGGGAGACGTGCAGCTCCTAGTGGCAGGTCAGTGTCATCGTGTATGCAGCACTGAGAGCTGCAACACTGTAGTTCTGCAATGTATTCACACTGCCTGCCACTTGGGACTGTGTGCAGCAAAGTCACTTTGGAGTGCTGACAGTATTTATTTATTTATTTATTTGTATTTATTTCTATGCATTTGTCAGGGACAGCTTACAATTACAACACTGGTTCCATGTAAACATGACGTCGGACGCGCTCCACTGCGCACAGTAATCGATTTAGTCAGCTGGCTCATTTCTGTCGGTTTGGATCACATGATTTTAAAATGCTGTTGTCGTTTCTGTCCGCAGCTGAATTCGTCGAGCCTCAGCTGGTCGTTACTGACAGTCCGGACAGCCCCGACCAGGCTCTCCTGAGCTGCATCTCGAGAGGATACCCCAGCGCTTCAGTGCAGTGGCTCAATGAGACCGGCTGTGACATCACAGAGAGCAGCAAGACTAGCCAATCGCTGGACAGGGATGGGCTGGTGGAAATCTCAAGTCACATTCTAGTGTCCAGGGATGCTAATTATACCTGTGTTCTTACCCACAGCCGACTGAAACAAACAGTCAAGAAGACGATCACTTTAACAAAGAAGGGTAAGAATATGACATGACCGGTTAAAACCTAATGATCCAGTAGGAGGCTTGGTGGTGCAGTGGTTAATGAAAAGGGGATACCAGGAGGTTCCCAGTTCGGTCCCGGCTCAGCCACTGACTCCCTGTGTGTGACCCTGAGCAAGTCACTTCACCTCCTTGTGCTCCGTCCTTCAGAAGAGAGAAAACAAACGAGGTCCTATTGGAAGTGACTCTGCAGCAGCAGCAGCAGTTGTTGATGATGCAGAGTTCACCCCCTAGTCTCTGTAAGTTGCTTTGGATAAAAGCGTCTGCTGAATTACTAATTAATAATAATCATTTGTAATGGGTTCAAGACGCTTTTCCACTGATCTTAGACTGAAAAGTTTGGGGTCCTGGATTCAGTCCTCTCAGGAGTCGCTGTACAGAAGCCTCAAGTTGAATAATCATTCCTAAAAATGATGGGCTTGACGCAGGGCAGGCTAGGAAACTGTCTTTAAAACAGTCACTGAATATCTGTTGATTTCTCATTTTGTTCTTTGTCATCCACAGGTTTTCCGGACAGACATCGTATTGTCTTGTGGTTTTTCTTGACAGCGTTAGGGGTAGCAATACTGACCTTTGCAATCTACCTGCTTTTCAAGCGCTGTGGTTTAAAACCTGAACATTAGGAGGCTCAAAGATATCTATCCAGATGAAAAGGCACTTGTGCTGCTGCGTTTTATTTCCTGGTCACTTACTGAGAGTTACTAGCCAAGTTTCAGCTTGTGATCCAGTAATGTCTGCAGCAACTGTAACTGATGATGAACTACAACTAGCATTTTCTTTATCACCTGCTGCTTGCTGTGGTGCAAAGAATGATGTTCGTTTAGGTTAAGTTCTCACATGCTTTGCTTTTTTTCTGAGTGTTTTTGCTTTTTAGCGCCGCTGGGATAATTCTGCTTCATTTCTTATTCTTGCTCCTACACTTTGGTATTTAAAGCACAACATATAACCCCCGTATTCAAATCTCTACACTGGTTGCCGGTCAAATTCCATATTGATTGTAACATTATTAACACTCCTGGTTGCGCTCTCTTGTTTCTTGCGCTGCAGGTCTTTTAACTGTTCCCTTAACCCAGCCGTGAACAGGTATAGGGCTTTCTCATCCTGTGCACCAAGGCAGTGGAGCTCGAGATTCGAGTTTCTGAGTCCCTGTCTGTTTTTAAATCTCACCTTAAAACACGCCTTTTATTTAAATTG
Organism: Polyodon spathula; assembly: GCF_017654505.1. Lineage (NCBI taxonomy): Eukaryota > Metazoa > Chordata > Actinopteri > Acipenseriformes > Polyodontidae > Polyodon > Polyodon spathula. The sequence goes on along the minus strand of NC_054557.1, from coordinate 19,507,445 downwards.
GCTTTCTTTTAGATTCTTTGCTGTTTTTATTTTCTTGATTTTTCATGTTAGTAGTTCGGCCAGAAACAAATCGAACAGGTCGACAGCTACATCTATCTGGGCCAAGAACTGACGATGGAGCACAAAGAACAGCCGCGGCAAGCGCGCAGACGGAAGGCCGTAGATGGTCAACAACATGGGCAACAACATGACCCGGCTCGCCGAATTGTTCAACAGCACCGTGCTGCCAGCGACTTTCTGGAGCCATCACCGAACGGGCAATCGAGCGCCGGACAAGCAAATGGACCGGATCAGCAACGAGAAGATGCGGCAATTCTGTATAGAAACAAATCGAACAGGTCGAAGTGATAGCACTGTGCTGCCGGCCGATGCTTTACGGCGCAGAGACACGGTTTGTTTTGCGACGATTAACAGACCGATTGACGATTATTAACACTCCTGGTTGCACTCTCTTGTTTCTTGCGCTGCAGGTCTTTTAACTGTTTTCTTAACCCAGCCGTGTGTATAGGGCTTTCTCATCCTGTGTGTGTGTGTGTGTGTGTGTGTGTAATAAGACTATAACCTCAACCTTTCTCTTCTGTTTCAGAACCTGCCAGCACAGACTCGACCCCTTTTTGCTTTGTTTACCCAGTTTGCTTTTACAGCTCCAATTCAAACCACAGCTCTGTCTCTCTTTTTAACATCTTGATTTTATACTTTTTCAGGTGCATGGAGTCCCTCAATCCGCCTCCATCTGCAGACTGAAGCACCAACATTTACAGACAACCAGGCACTGAATCAATATCTCTTCAAGTGCTTACAAAGGGAGATTTAAACAGAATACCCAAGTTAACAGAATGCACACAGAGATCATTACCAGGGTTTGTTATAGAAGAGAATGAAGAACTGAGGGAGCTAGCAGCACTTCAAATATAGCACAGACAGAGACAGTTGAATTCAAATCTAGATAAGTTATATTAAAATGATATAATGTGCTGGCATGACCACACCTAGAATACTGTGTACAGTTTAGGTCCCCGTATCATAAGAAAGACATTGAGGCACTGGAGAGAGTACAGGGGAGAGCAGCCCGATTAATTCCAGGATTAAGATAGACTGACAGAGCTGAATCTGTACAGCCCAGAAAGGAGAGCCAGATGCGATTTATAGAGGTACAGTATTTAAACAAAGTAACTGCTGAGGATTATCTTTCACAGAGAACAGAACCAGGGACCCCAGATGGAAGTTGAAGACGGCATATTCCGAACCGAGGGGAGACAGAGCTTTTTCACAGAAAGGGTGCTGAACCATTGCATCAGGCTGCTGGACAGAATGGTTGAAGCAGACACCATCGGATCCTTCACGCACAGACTGGATGCTGTCACGAAGAATACTGTATGACCATCTGTGTGATCACAAGACCTTTAGCTGTCTGCCTGGAGGAAGGGCGGTCCATCTAGCCACGGATTCCCAGAGGTTTCATCTCCCCGGTAACCCGATTCGGGGGTTGTTTTTCCTCTCCTGAGTGCTAGAGGACCACGCTGACAGCGAGCGAGCGAGCGAGCACAGGTGGACCGAACCGCCTTTTCAAGTTCTGGAATGTCTTGTGTAAAATAATTCAGAGGATGGGTTTGGTAGGGTGTATTTCCAACCCAGTCTCACTAGAAAACAACGTCAGGTGGCAAACATTTCAACAGCAATGCTTTGCTGCAGCTTTTGTCGAAATTCTCTTTATATTTTCTGTAATCTTGTTTGTTTTTAAACCAATTAAATTGTTATAAAAAATTACTATTCTATAGTCCATTCATTTTAATTCCCTACATGGCCTTGCTAAAATATACACTGTCTTTTTTCTGTATATGTTTACCGGAATCCTCACTTAATATAATTTTAGGAAATGACCTGTCAGCACTGTACTTGCATCCAGAGTGCATCTGCCAAGGAAAATAAAAATACAGCTAAAAACAAACCAGTATACTCAAGAGTCAATCTGGGGCGTTGAAAAGAAAAGTTGGATCAAGTCATAGAAGCAGATTTTCAAGGTTTTAAAACTACATTTCCCGCAAGCCTCTCTGACCGTCAATCTGTGCGCAACTATACCAAAGCTGCCCTATCAGGGCCCTGCTGTGTGGTTGAAGTCCCGATAATAAGTTCTGTGCCAGATAATTATGAAACTCCATTGTACTGCTACAGCTGCTATTTCATAGATAAGCTCTCCAGCTGCATCCCCTTCCTGGTATTCTAACTGTAACCAGAATTTATAAAGATCTTTATGCATGCATTGTAACGGGTGTTTTATATGTTGTTTTCCTCTGCGGATTGTGGTGATGAGAGAGTGGAAATAAGAATACGTGGCGTGAAGTCGTTACGCGGGCGCGCCTGTGTTTGAATACACCCCAACACTGTTCCACACGGAGCATGAACTGGAAAATATTTATTTTAAAACCGAAATTATCGTGAATACAAACAGAAACACCCCCGTAACCTGAATAATCAGATTCGTTAGCTCACAATACATGCCCTGTGATAAAATCAGTGGATTTCCTTTGAAAGAAGAAGGTCTACGGCAGGGCTTCTCAAACTCGGTCCAGGGGACCCCCTGCGGCTGCTGGTTTTCACTCCGACCGAGCTCTCAATTACTTAACTAGACCCTTAATTGAACTGCTAATTTGCTTAATTAGACATTTGTTCCCTGTTTTCCAGAGCTTTGCAGTGTTTGCTTACTGTAGCGGGTGCTGCTCGCTCTAGTTACTGAGCGCGGTTCACAGGCGCTGCTGTGTTGATCTTGTGAAGGTGATCAAGTGATTCGCATCATCCCATCTGTATCTCATGATCCACACAAGCACGTCGCCGATTATCATTCCCAGGACTGGAAAACATTTTTTTCGTTCAAGCCCTGGGGAGTCACAGCAGCCCCTCGGTTGAAGCCACATCCCCGCCCCACTGCCCGGCTCCTCTCCTCTGATGAATCGGTCAGACTCGACCGTGCAGCTGCGACCGCGGGTCCCGTTACCGGGTAAGAGCCGGTTCGATTCGTTGTTTTGAGGTTCTGGATAAGCGGTGAAACGAGTCGGATTACAGACCGTGTGTTCCCGGGACAGCGGCAGCCTGCAGCGATGCGACAGAACAGACCGAACCTGATCAAAACTGAACCGCAGAACTGAATGTAGATGAAGACTTTACTCAACAAAGAATGATTTTTTTTAAGTGTAATGTTTATCTGAGGACGGTGTTTATATAGAGTAGCAGAAAAACACTCGTTTCAGTATCAACCCTGACCGTCTTTCTTTGTTTACTGGCAGGGATGTTAGAAAAGCACGGAGTTACACTTTGATCAATACATGTGCGCGTCAATATATTGAATAGCTGTTGTACACACCTGTCTAAAATGAGTTTTTATAAACCTGAGTGTTTCAAATCTAAATGAAAGCAATTCGATTACAGTAGCGTGTCCCTCATCACAGCACTGTAAAAATCGGAGGGTGGTGGTGAGGTAGCGATCTGTTGTGTCGAGTTTACTCGCTAGTGAGTTTTATAAGGCGCTATTTAGTTTAATAAGTAGATGGCGCTGCTGCATATACCGTGTATTACATGCTGAGTGAGGCTTGCCTGGTGATTTCTCAGATGGATTTTGGATCGTGTTTCTGCTGCTGCTTGCCTCGGAGTTTTTTTTTTTTTGTTCTGTTCTAAATAAGTACCACAGTATATTTGCCTGTTGTTTTGTAATTGTTAGTGGCAGCGATGAAAAGAACAGATTGTTGGGTGATTTAAATGCTGTTTCAGTTGTATGTTGACATTTTCAACTACAGAAACACTGTTAAGATAATTGTTACAATTAAGTCATAATACTATTAACAGATCAGGAGAGTAAGTTGGTCTATGTAATCTTGCTAAGCCAATCACAGCACTTAATTTAAACAAGCCATTTTATAAACTAATAACAATATGTTTTATAAACAGTGGTTTAATACTGTCAGTGATAATATGTGGAATTATGTTGCTCTCTGTATTAGTTTATAGTAATAATAATAATAATAATAATAATAATATTTCCTCAGCTCTTCTGTGCTGTTATGAAGAGGATGGCCAGCGCTTGCCTGTTTGCTCTGACTCTGCTTCTAACCAGTAAGGCCTTTATTATTTTATACAGCTTTATTCTGCTGCTAATTGTGATGTACAGTAAATAGCATGGCCTTGGAGCAGGGGTTCAAAACGCGGTCCTGGGGACCCCCTGTGGCTGCTGCTTCTCATTGCAACCCTGCTCAGTTACTCAACTAGACACTTCATTAGATTAATCATTACACCTTCTTAATTGCAGAGTTCAAGTTACTTATAAAATGGTAGGGCACGCATAGAGAGAGACAGACAGACACGCACACACAGAGAGACAGAGAGACGGACACACACACACAAACGCCCAGAGAGACAGACACACAAGCACACACACTTGGTATTGTATGTATGAGCAGACATCTCGCAGAGAGATAGTTTGAATTCAGAATGTAAAGACTTCATTCTCTGCTTTCCTTCCCACAGTTTCATTGGCGGTGGTGGTGCCCCGGACTCCAGTGACGTCACCTCCAGGCAGTGATGTCACTCTCAGCTGCTCTTTCTCCTATAAAGAGGGGGCTGGTCTCAGAGGATTGTTGGTTACCTGGCAACGCCCTCCTGCCGATCGCGTGGTCCACAGTTTCTATTACGGTCGAGACCAGCTGGATCTGCAGAATGAAGCCTACAGGAATCGGACCCAGCTGTTCCCAGAGCAGCTCAGTGTGGGGAACGCCTCCCTCAGACTGAAACAGGTGCGGGGGGAGGATGAGGGCCTGTACACCTGCGCTGTGACCAACCAAGTGGAGAGCAGCAGGGGAGACGTGCAGCTCCTAGTGGCAGGTCAGTGTCATCGTGGAGACGTGCAGCTCCTAGTGGCAGGTCAGTGTCATCGGGGAGACGTGCAGCTCCTAGTGGCAGGTCAGTGTCATCGGGGAGACGTGCAGCTCCTAGTGGCAGGTCAGTGTCATCGGGGAGACGTGCAGCTCCTAGTGGCAGGTCAGTGTCATCGGGGAGACGTGCAGCTCCTAGTGGCTTGTCAGTGTTTATAAACTACTGATACCAAACACCCATTACTCCAGCACCCTTTCACTTCCAGTCTTTGTTTTAATTTAGTCATCGCCTATTATTATTATTATTATTATTATCTCCCCAATTTAGTCATGTCCAATTATTTTTAGGCTCAGCTCACCGCTACCACTCCCCGTGCGCTGACTCGGGAGCGGCAAAGACGAACACACGTTGTTCTCCGAAGTGTGTGCCGTCAGCCGCCTGCTTCTTTTCACTCTGCAGGCCCGCAATGCAGCCAACCCACAGCTACAACGTCAGAGGATAATGCAGCTCTGGGCAGCTTACAGGCAAGCCCGCAGGCGCCTGACCAGACTGCAGGGGCTGCTGGTGCGCGGTGAGCTGAGGATACAAAATAACAGTTCCCACCTGGCTGCCCCAGATTCTTCCACTTTTCAGTTTGAATCTGAGTGTCTGGTCTTTGTGGTTTTGACGCTCGGTCTCTTACTCTCAGCTGAATTCAATGAGCCTCGCTTGACCGTGGACTTGGCGATGCCTCTTGATTGGGTGGTGTTGAGATTCAGTGCCTGGGGCGGGTACCCTGAGGCCAGGGTGGAGCGGCTCAACGAGACTGGACAGAGGATCACCCAGCTCAGCCACACCAATCAGTCCCTGCAGCCCAACGGCTGCTACAGCATCTCCAGCAGCATGGTCCTGCCCAGCTCTCTGGAAGCCAGGTACACCTTCGTGCTGATTCACAGTGTGCTGGAGCAGAGGCTGACCAGAAACCTGACTGTCACAGGTGGGCATTCACAGCAAGAGAGCAGGGGGGAGGGGTAGGGTCCTCACAGCAAGAGAGCAAGGGGGGGCCCGGGGGGGGGGGGGGGGTAGAGGTATTCACAGCATAAGTGGCGGGGTGGTAGAGGTATTCACATAAGTGTTGTCTCTCGGTTCCCCCCCCCCCCCCATCTAGTATTCACAGCTATCAGACAGGGGGGTGTAGAGGAGTTCACAGCTATCATCTCCATAAGGTGTCGTCCTCGTGTATTCACAGCAGCAGCTCCATAAGTGGGGTAGAGGTATTCACAGCCCCCCACCCATCGGGGGTGGTAGAGGTATTCACAGCAAGAGAGCAGGGGGGGTAGAGGTATTCATAGCTATCAGACAGGGGGGGTAGAGGTATTCATAGCAAGAGCACGGGGGGTAGAGGTATTCACAGCAGGAGCACGGGGGGGTAGAGGTATTCACAGCTATCAGACAGGGGAGGGGGGGTAGAGGCAGGCACTGCTTATCTTTGTCAATGAGACATTATAGATTTCACCAGGGTTCACACATGACTCCATGTACACTTGCACAGTCTGGGCTAAATCAGGCATTTCACTTGCACCCCAGTGCATTCTGGGAAGTGTAGTCATGCTGTGAGAGACACCTTTCTGCTTGCTTACACAGGTCTGGCTTCACTTCCTGGATTGTAATCTGCAGATCTGAGTTGTTTTTTCTTGTCTGTTTTATTTCTAGCTCCTCCTCTGGTGATGGGAATGCACCAGAGCCAGTTTTGGATCCTCCTAGTCATGGTTCCAGTGACGGTCTCCCTGCTGATGCTGGTTTCGATCACTGTGATGACACGTCGTGGGCAGCGCTCGGCCGCTGCACCGGACTGTTGAAAGCATGTCTCCAGTGTATGCACAGACCTCCTTCAGGGACCGAAGGGCTGAAGCTGAGTTTGAAAACGGGTTCTGGCTTGTAAGGCCTGGTCTTCAACGGGGTTAGACAACACTGAGCACTCCAGTCCAGGTCTTTGTTTTAAATCCAGTCCAGGCCTTTGTTTTAACTCCAGTCCTGGTCTTTGTTTATACCCAGAAGTGTCCAGTTTGGCTCCACTTGTTGTCCTTTAGCACAGTGTTTCCCAGCCCTGCTCCTGCCAGCATACCATGTCTACTGGTTTTAGTTCCAGCGCAGCGCTCAGTTGCTTAATTGAACCCTTCATTGAACTAATAAAGTGATTAACTGGGCATTTTCTCGTTATTTTCAAGCTCTTTGTTTGTTGATACGGTTCAATTAAGCAATTGAGTGCTGCGCTGGAACAAAGCCCAGCAGACCCTCTGTGCCTTCGCTAACCGTGGGGAAACACAGTGTGAGCGGGCGCTTTTATCCAGAGCAACTTGCAGAGACCAGGGGGGTGAACTCTGCATCATCAACAACCGCTGCTGCTGCAGAGTCTCTTCCAATAGGACAACTGCAGAATTGATACATTTTATTCTTTTGCAAACTTTGCAGTCAGTTTATCCAGGAGCTTGATTGTCCAAGAATGGAAGGTAATTTTGTAAATATGGTTGGCTGTGTGTGTTTTTGTAAAAAAAAAAAAAAAAAACAATTGGTTTCACTTTGGCAGCTGTGGAATGCAGCCAGCTCCTGAATTGGTTCATTTGTGGCGATTGGTTTTTGAAAGCATGTGGGTGTGTGCCTGTGTCAGTGGGTGTGTGACTGTGTCAGTGGGTAGTTGGCTGGGTGGGTGGGTGTGTCAGTGGGTAGGAACGACCCACCCACCCCCACACAGTCACCCATCGACCGTATCCACACAACGACCCACCCACCGGGTTTGTGGCTTTGCTGGTGGGTAGCTGGCTGGGTGTGTGTGTGTGTCAGTGGGTAGCTTGCTGGGTGTGTGTGTGTGTCAGTGGGTGTGTGACTGTGTCAGTGGGTAGTTGGCTGGGTGTGTTGGTGGGTGGGTGGCTAGGTTTGTGGCTGGCTGTGTGTGTGTGTGTGTGTGTGTGTGTGTGTGTGTGTGTGTGTGTGTGTGTGTGTGTGTGTGTGTGTGTGTGTGTAGCTGTGTGTGTGTGTGTGTGTCAGTGGGTAGCTTGCTGGGTGTGTGGGTGTGTCAGTGGGTAGCTTGCTGGGTGGGTGGGTGTGTGTCAGTGGGTAGCTGGCTAGGTGTGTTGCTGGGTGGGTGGCTGGGTTTGTGGGTGGCTGGGTGTGTGGCTGGGTGTGTGTGTCAGTGGGTAGCTGCCTGGGTGTGTGTGTGTGTCAGTGGGTAGCTTGCTTGGTGTGTGTGTGTGTTTGTCAGTGGGTAGCTGTGTTGGTGGGTGGCTGGGTTTGTGGCTGGCTGGGTGGGTGTGTTGCTGGGTGGGTGGCTGGTTTGTTGGCTGGGTTTGTGGCTGGCTGGGACCCACCTGTGGTTGGTGTGTGTGTTTGTGTGGTAGCTGCTGGGTGTGTGGTGTGTGTCAGTGGGTAGCTTGGGTGGCTACTGCTGGCTGCTGGGTGGCTGTGACCCAGTGTGTGCTGGTGTGTGTTTCAGTGGGTAGACTGCCCCACCCACACCACCCACACCCTGGGTGACCCACACAACTGTGTGGTGGCTGTGGGTGGCTGGGTGGTGTGGTGTGTGTGTGTGTGTGTCAGTGGGTAGCTGCTGGGTGTGTGTGTGTGTCAGTGGGTAGCTGGCTGTGTGTTGTGTGTGTGTGTGTGTCAGTGGGTAGCTGCCTGGGTGTGTGTGTGTGTGTCAGTGGGTAGCTGATGTGTTGGGCTGGCTGGGTTTGTGGTTGTTGTGTCAGTGGACCCACCCTGTGTGTGGGGTGCTTGCTACGTGTGTCACAGTGGTACTGGCTGGGTGTGTGTGTTGTGTGTCAGTGGGTAGTCACCCTGGGTGTGTGGCTGTGTTTGTGGGTGCTGGCTGGGTGCGTTTGCTGGGTGGGTGGCCCAATCTGGCAACCCTGGGTGGTTGGGTGTGTGTGTCAGTGGGTAGCTGGCTGGGTGTGTGTGGGTGTGTACCAGTGGGTAGCGTTTGTGCTGGCTGGTGGGTGGCTGGGTGTGTGTGTTCAGTTGGTACTGTTGTGTGTGTGTGTGTGTGTTGTCAGTGGGTAGCTGTGTTGGTGGGTGGCTGGGTTTGTGGCTGGCTGTGGTGTGTGCTGGGTGTGTGGCTGTGTGTGTTGTCAGTGGGTAGCTGTGTTGGTGGGTGGTGGGTGGTGGCTGTGGGTGTGTGTGTGTGGCTGGGTGGGTGTGTGTGTGGGTGTGTGTGTGTCAGTGGGTAGCTGGCTGGGTGTGTGTGTGTGTGTGTGGGTCAGTGGGTAGTGTGGGTGTGTGTGTGTGTGTGTGTGGCTGGTGTGTGTTGCTGGTTCGTGGCTGTGGTGTGGCTGGTGTGTGTCACCCAGTACTGACCGTGGGTGTGGGTCACCCACTGGCTGGGTGTGTGGTGTGTGGCTTCACCCCATGTGTTCTGGGTGGGCACTGGTGTTTGGGTGTGTAGCTTGGTGGGTGGTGTGTGTGTGTGTGTCAGTGGGTAGCTGGCTGGGTGTGTTGTTGGGTGGGTGGCTGGGTTTGTGGCTGGCTGGTGTGTGTGTGTGTGTGTGTGTCAGTGGGTAGCTGGCTGGGTGTGTTGTTGGGTGGGTGGCTGGGTGTGTGGCTGTGTGTGTGTGGTTGGGTGGGTGGCTGGGTGGTGTGGCAGTGGGTTTGTGGCTGGGTGTGTGTGTGTGTGTGTCAGTGGGTAGCTGGCTGGGTGTGTTGTTGGGTGGGTGGCTGGGTTTGTGGCTGGCTGGGTGGGTGGCTGGGGTGTGTGTGTCAGTGGGTAGCTGGCTGGGTGTGTGTGTGTGTCAGTGGGTAGCTGGCTGGGTGTGTGTGTGTCAGTGGGTGGCTGGCTCACTGTTGTGGTTGTGTCATGGGTATCTGGCTGGGGTGTGTGTTGTGGCTGGCTGGGTGGACCCCACTGGTGTGTGTGTCACCCACCAGCTGGCTGTGGTGTGGGTAGCTTGACTACCCACCCACCCACCCACACAGTCACCCATCTTGACCCACACAAACACCCAGTGGTGTGACCCTGGGTGTGCCCAGTGGGTTCACTGGCTGGGTGGTGTTGTACCAGTGTGTGTGTGGGCAGTGGTAGCTGGCTGGGTGGGTGTGGGTGTGTGTGGGTGGGTGGCTGGCTGGGTGGGTGGCTGGTGTGTGTGTGTCAGTGGGTAGCTGGCTGGGTGTGTGTGTGTGTGTGTGTGTCAGTGTGTAGCTGGCTGGGTGGCTGGGTGTGTGTGTGGGTGGGTGGTGTGGCTGGGTTTCCCCATCTAACCGACCCCAAACACCAGTGGGTACTAACTCACCCCACCCAGTGGGTTGCCCTGGGTGGCTGGGTGGTTGTGTGTGTGGTGGGTGCTCCAGACACAAACACAGTGGCTGGGTGTCGCTTTAACCCCCAACACCTGGGTGTTGTGGGTCAGTGGTGTAGCACTGACCCACCCACCCCCGACCACACACACACAGGCCATCGACCGACCTGCTGGGTGGGTGGCTGGTGTGTGTGTCGTTGGGTAGCCACTGTGGCACACACACACAGTCACCCATGGGTGGCACCCGCTGGTGTGGCTGGTTGGGTGGGTGCTGGGTGTTTTGTGGCGTGGCTGGGTGTGACCTGTGGGTGGGTGGCTGGGTGTGTGTGTGTGTCAGTGGGTAGCTGGCTGGGTGGGTGTGGCTGGGTGTGTGGGTCAGTGGGTGTGCGGCACCCACCCCCCACCCACAACACAGTGTCACCCATCACCGACCCACACAACAACCACCCACCTACCCCACCCAAATACCCGACCACCACTACAGTGACCCATCACACCCATCACAACACTCACCCACTGGGTGGGTTTGCCACCGACCCACCCACCTGACCCACACGACACCCACCCTGGGACCACCACACTCACCCACCGACCCACCCACTGGGTTTGTTGTCCTGGGTGGGTGCTGTGGTTGGGTGTGCTGGCTGGGTGGCTGGCTGGGTCACCCATCACACGGAACCCACTGGCTGGTCCAGTGGGTGTGTGTGTGTGTGTGTGTGTCAGTGGGTAGCTGCTGGGTTTGTGGCAGTGGGTATCTGCCTGAGTTTGTGTTGTGTGCTGGGTAGCTGGCTGGGTGGTGTTTGGGTGGGTCGACCCACACTGTGTCATTGGGTAGCTGGGTGGGTGTGTGTTTGTGGGTGGAGTGGTACAGGGTGGTGGGTGTTGTGTGTGGGGTGGGTGCTGGCTGGTGTGTACGGTGGTTACCTTGGCTGGGTGTGTTTGTGCTGGCCAGTGGGTGGGTGGTGTTGCCCCACACCTGTGTGTGGTGGGTGGCTGTGTGTGGGTGTGTGTGTGTGTGGGTGGGTGGCTGGGTGTGTGTGTGGCTGGGTGGGTGGCTGGGTGTGTGGCTGGTGGGTGTGTGTGGCTGCTGGTGTGTGTGTGTCAGTGGGTTTGTGGCTGGGTGTGTGGGTGGGTGGTGTGTTGACCCTGGTGTGCTTCTGCTGGTGTGGTACCAGTGGGTAGCTGCTGTGGGTGCTGGCATATCGGTGGTGTGTCAGTTGGTGGGAGCTGGCCACACCACCTGTTGGTGGGTTGCTGGGTTTGTGGCCACACACACCCTGGGTGTGTACCGACCCACACAACAACCCACCACCTTCACCCACCTTGTGTGTGTGACAGTCACCCACCCACCGACCCACACACACAGTGGGTAGGCACCCACCGACCCACACAACTGGCGACCCAAACACCTGGCCCGTGGGTGGGTGGCTGGTGTGTGTGTGTCAGTGGGTAGCTGGCTGGGTGTGTTGTTGGGTGGGTGGCTGGGTGGCTGGGTGGGTGGCTGGGTGTGTGTTGGGTGGGTGGCTGGGTTTGTGTGGCTGGGTGGGTGGCTGGCTGTGTGTGTTGTTGGGTGGGTGGCTGGGTGTGTGTGTGGGTGGGTGGGTATGTTTCGTGGGTGGTAGCTGGCTGGGTGGGTTGGTGGGTGTGGGTTTGTGTTGGGTGGGTGGGTGGCCGTGGGTGTGTTGGTTGGGTGGGTGGCTGGGTTTGTGGCTGGCTGGGTGGGTGTGTGTGTGTGTGGGTAGCTGGGTGGGCCACACTGGGTGGGTTGTGTGTGACCCCCACCCAAACCCGACCCACCCACCACCCACACACATGCTGGGTGTGTGTACCAGTGGGTAGCTGGCTGGGTGTGTGGTTGGTTGGGTGGGGTGGCTGGGTTTGTACTGTGCGACACACAACCCCACCCACCGACCCAAACACCGACCTGGGACCCCACCCACCGCGACCCACACACACAGTCACCCATCGACCGACCCACCAACAACCCCCCACCACCAAACACCTACCGACCCCCACCCACCCACCCCACACACAGTTCACCCATCTACCGACCCACACAACAACCCACCCAGCCACCGACCCAAACACCACCCACCCACCCACCCAACACCCACACACACAGTGTGTGGCTGGGTACCCATCCCACACCACCCCCCCACCCGGGTGGCTGGGTGTGTGTGCTGGGTGGGTGGCTGTGTGTGTGTGTGTGGCTGGGTGGGTGGCTGGGTGTGTGTGTCAGTGGGTAGCTGGCTGGGTGTGTTGCTGGCTGGGTGGCTGTGTGTGGCTGGGTGGGTGTGTGTGTGTCTGGGTGGCTGGCTGGGTGTGTGTTGGGTGTGGCTGGCTGGGTGGGTGGCTGGGTGTGTGTGTCAGTGGGTAGCTGGCTGGGTGTTTGTGGTGTGTGTGACCCATCCACCCACCCACACAACGACCGACCCACCCCCCACCCACCGACCCAAACACCGACCCACAAACACCGACCCGACCCCCTCACCACCGACTGGGTGGTGTGGCTGGGTTTGTGGGTGTGTGTGTGTGGGGTGGGTGGGTGGCTGGGTGTGTGTGTCAGTGGGTAGCTGGCTGGGTGTGGTGGCTGGGTGTGTGTGTCAGTGGGTAGCTGGCCTGGGTGTGTGTGTGTGTCAGTGGGTAGCTGGCTGGTGTGGTGGCTGGGTGTGGCTGGGTGGGTGTGTCAGTGGGTAGCTGGCTGGGTGGGTTGTGGGTGGGTGGCTGGGGGGTGGTGGCTGTGTCACCCATCGACCGACCCACACAACAACCCACCCACGACCCAAACACCTACCGACCCACCCACCGACCCATCATGGGTGTCAGTGGGTGTTGCTGGCTGACCGACCCACTTTATCACAACAACCCACCCACCGACCCAAACTCCTGTTTGGGTGGGTGTTTGTTTTGGCCTGGGTCACCCATCTACCGACCACACACACTGGTGTGGTGTCCCATCTACTAAATATTGACTCAAGGGGTTGAATACGTATGCAATCAATTATTTTCTGTTTTCATTTTTTTATTAATTTAGAACAATTTGTAGATTTAGTTTTTCACTTTGACATTATGGACATTTTTGTAGCACCCTGGGTGTTTTGGTGGGTGGCTCCAGGTACCCTGTGGTTTGTGGCTCCCACCCTGGGTGTGGACTGTGTCACCCACCTACCCTGGCTGGTGTTGTGTGGCTGGGTGGGTGGCCACCCACCCTGGCTGGCTGGGTGGGTGGCTGGGTGTTTGTGTCAGTGGGTAGCTGGCCCACCCACACAGGGTCGTGTTCCTGTTACCCACAGTGGCACCCAGTGGTACCACCCAGCCCCAACACCGACACACACACTGGCTACACCCATCGACCGACCCACACAACCACCACACCCACACGACCCCCGACACTTGGGTGGTTGACCCACAGGTCCCCACACCGCCACCCTACCCCACCCATGTGGTGACCCCAGTGGGTACTACCCACCCACTGACCCACACACACACCCCCCACGGACCTTGGGTGTGTGTGGGTGGGTGGCTGGGTGTGGGTGGGTGTGTTGGCTGGGTGGGTGTGCTGGGTTTGTGGGTGGCTGGGTGTGTGTGGCTGGGTGGGTGGCTGGGTGTGTGTGTCAGTGGGTAGCTGGCTGGGTTGTGTTTTCAGTGCAATGGAGGAAGCTGCTTCTTTGTTAATGCTCTGCTCCACTCCTCTTGCTCTGTTCTAATGATTGCCTTTGAGATGATGCCATGCGATGATGATGTGATATCTTCCAAAATATCCAGTGCCCTCTTCTTGTTTGCGTTTTCACTTATTTTTATATATACACTGGAGTGACTTAAAAACAAAAAGGTCAATGTCCTGGAGTGGCCCAGTCAAAGCCTGGACCTCAATCCAATTGAGAATATGTGGAAACAGTTGAAAATTGCTGTTCACCAAAGGTCCCCATCCAACTTGACGGAGCTTGAGCAATTTTAAGAAGAATGGGTAAAACTTGCAGAGTCCAGATGTGCAACTCTGGTAGAGACTCATCCAAACAGACTCATAGCTGTAATTGCTGCCACAGGTGCTTCTACCAAATACTGATTCAAAGGGGTGAATACTTATGCAATGAAATATTTTCTGTTTTCTATTTGTAATTAATTTAGAACAATTTGTAGATTTTATTTTTCACTTTGACATTATGGACATTTTTTTGTGTTGATCAGTGGCAAAAACTCTTAATTAAATCCATTTTGATTCCATGTTGTAGCACAATAGAATGTGGAAAAGTTCAAAGGGGTGAATACTTTTGAGAGTCACTGTGTGTGTGTGTGTGTGTGTGTGTCTTTCTCTCTGTGTGTGTGTGTTATATATATATATATATATATATATATATATATATATATATATATATATATTTATATACACTATTATATTATACAAATGCTTTCCAAGTTACCTTTATTCGGACTGGGCAATGTTCCCAGTTCATACGGAGATTGCTGTGAAACGCGTGCACATGGTGTGGATAACGAAGACTCCCAGCAAGAACATAAACACACATTTAAAAACCAGAGAAGCCCTTTTGCTCCAGCTCTGCTCACCCGGGTCCCAGTAGCGGATTAACCCATTAGGTGCCGTTGTGCTCAATGGAGGTCAGGCTACCTTGTCATTTTTTTTTATTGTTTATAACGGTTTAATCGTGGTTCAGCTTCCACATCACGGCTAGCGAATCCATTCCACTCCCCTCGCCGCTCTGTGAAGAGGTGTCTCCTTCCTTCTGTCCCGCGTCTGTCTCCACAGTCATGTCCAGCCGTGTGTCCTCTGGTCTGTGTTAGGGGTTAACTTTACCAGCCCTGGAAGATTTTAAAGACAGCAATCGAGTACCCTCATTATTTGCCGGTATCAATTTCTGCGCTCTGTAGTATGGTCGCGGCAGTACCGCTTTCTGCCCACTAGATGTCAGCGTTGACTCGTATATTATCGCCCGCGATACAGGCGTGTATAATACATTCCTTCTCGCCCTCCCATGACGGAGCTAAACTGCACGCAAACAATTACAGTACTCCGGCGATCAGAGTCATGTGGTTAGACAGACGGTACTGTAGATTGTAAATGCAGTTCGAGATCACTATTCTGTCGCGAAATAACATTGTAACCACAATTTCTGAGCTGTATAGAGGTGTATAGGAAAGAGAACTCCACTCTCAACACTGCAGAGCTGTATAGAGGTCTATAGGAAAGAGAGCTCCACTCTCAACACTGCAAAGCTGGAATGCAACAAGTAGAATATTGTCCTGTGTTTAGTATCTGTATCTGAGGACTGGAATTTGCAATAGAAATCCCACAGAATGATTGTAAAAGGGGGGGGGGGGGGGGGCAGTCAAAATTAATAACATTTCCAAAGCAGAAGGCAACAAGCAGAATTATGTTCTCTATCCTGTGCTCTGCTTTCTTGCTCTGTGCTCCTGTTCTGTGTTCCGTGCTCCGGTTCCGTGTTCCAGAGAGAGAGAGAGAGAGAGAGAGAGAGAGAGAGAGAGAGAGAGAGAGAGAGAGAGAGAGAGAGAGAGAGAGAGAGAGAGAGAGAGAGAGATGTCGTGTCACACAGAGGCTCTGTCCCTATTAGATACGAGAGGAGACTGCGACTGGTTGCTATGAAACCCTCTCCTCTCCTCTCTCCTGCTATTTATATCCTTCTGTTTCTTCCTCTCTGTTGCGTTACCTCTGGAGGCCTGAGTTCCAGTCTGGGGGGCTAGGTTGTGTGTGTGTGTGCTGTGTGTGTGTGTGTTGTGTGTGTGTGTGTGTGTGTGTGTGTGTGTCTGTGTGCTCTCTCAGTGCTGCGTCTTGTCTTGCAGATACAGTGCAGTGTTGTGGTTTCTCTCGGCTGTGCGTCTCGCTCTCTCGCTGTGGTTTCTCTCAGTGTGCGTCTCGCTCTCTCGCTGTGGTTTCTCTCAGTGTGCGTCTCGCTCTCTCGCTGTGGTTTCTCTCAGTGTGCGTCTCGCTCTCTCGCTGTGGTTTCTCTCAGTGTGCGTCTCGCTCTCTCGCTGTGGTTTCTCTCAGTGTGCGTCTCGCTCTCTCGCTGTGGTTTCTCTCGGTGTGCGTCTCGCTCTCTCGCTGTGGTTTCTCTCAGTGTGCGTCTCGCTCTCTCGCTGTGGTTTCTCTCAGTGTGCGTCTCGCTCTCTCGTGTGTTTCTCTCAGTGTGTCTCGCTCTCTCGCTGTGGTTTCTCTCAGTGTGCGTCTCGCTCTCTCGCTGTGGTTTCTCTCAGTGTGCGTCTCGCTCTCTCGCTGTGGTTTCTCTCAGTGTGCGTCTCGCTCTCTCGCTGTGGTTTCTCTCAGTGTGTGTCTCGCTCTCTCGCTGTGGTTTCTCTCAGTGTGCGTCTCGCTCTCTCGCTGTGGTTTCTCTCAGTGTGCGTCTCGTTCTCTCGCTGTGGTTTCTCTCAGTGTGCGTCTCGCTCTCTCGCTGTGGTTTCTCTCAGTGTGCGTCTCGTTCTCTCGCTGTGGTTTCTCTCAGTGTGCGTCTCGTTCTCTCGCTGTGGTTTCTCTCAGTGTGCGTCTCGTTCTCTCGCTGTGGTTTCTCTCAGTGTGCGTCTCGTTCTCTCGCCGTGGTTTCTCTCAGTGTGCGTCTCGTTCTCTCGCCGTGGTTTCTCTCAGTGTGCGTCTCGTTCTCTCGCTGTGGTTTCTCTCAGTGTGCGTCTCGTTCTCTCGCCGTGGTTTCTCTCAGTGTGCGTCTCGCTCTCTCGCCGTGGTTTCTCTCAGTGTGCGTCTCGCTCTCTCGCCGTGGTTTCTCTCAGTGTGCGTCTCGCTCTCTCGCCGTGGTTTCTCTCAGTGTGCGTCTCGCTCTCTCGCCGTGGTTTCTCTCAGTGTGCGTCTCGCTCTCTCGCTGTGGTTTCTCTCAGTGTGCGTCTCGCTCTCTCGCTGTGGTTTCTCTCAGTGTGCGTCTCGCTCTCTCGCTGTGGTTTCTCTCAGTGTGCGTCTCGCTCTCTCGCTGTGGTTTCTCTCAGTGTGCGTCTCGCTCTCTCGCTGTGGTTTCTCTCAGTGTGCGTCTCGCTCTCTCGCTGTGGTTTCTCTCAGTGTGCGTCTCTTTCTCTCGCCGTGGTTTCTCTCAGTGTGTCTCGTTCTCTCGTGGTTTCTCTCGGTGTGCTCTCGCTGTGGTTTCTCTCGGTGTGCGTCTCGCTCTCTCGCCGTGGTTTCTCTCAGTGTGCGTCTCGCTCTCTCGCTGTGGTTTCTCTCAGTGTGCGTCTCGTTCTCTCGCTGTGGTTTCTCTCAGTGTGTGTCTCGCTCTCTTGCTGTGGTTTCTCTCAGGGTGCGTCTCGCTCTCTCACTGTGGTTTCTCTCAGTGTGTGTCTTGCTCTCTCGATGTGGTTTCTCTGCAGAGCTGCAGCAGTAGCTGTGTTTCTGATTCAGCCCCGCTTGCCTCTCACCTCCTGCCTGGTGTGCCTTGGCTTTTTAATAAGCTTTACCAGACCTCTCTGTGCTTTACAATGCTTCCATATGCTTTACCAGACCTATGTGTGCTTTACAATGCTTCCCTATACTTTACCAGACCTCTCTGTGCTTTACAATGTTTCCCTGTGATTTACCAGACCTCTCTGTGCTTTAAAATGCTTCCCTATGCGTTACCAAACCTCCCTGTGCTTTACAATGCTTCCCTGTGAGAGAGAGGTGGAGGAAGTGACAGGGAAGCAGGCAGGCATCGTGTCTCTGCTGTGTGTCGTGTGATTTTCGAGAATGCAGAGTTCGTGGGGAGGGGGAGCAGGGTTTCCACGAAAGCATGCGAGCAAGAAGAGAGGTGGGTGGGGGCAGAGAGAGAGAGATAGAGAAGGGGCTGAGGTTAGTGTGGTCACATACACACACACAGAGCCAGGTTTACCAGTGCAAGCAGAGATGCACAGAGGATGGTGCAGCACTAACTCTCTATTTAATAAGTAAATAAATGAATCCTACTTATTCAGCTCAATCAAGGGAGTCCAAGATGAATACAGACAAACCATTTGCTCAAATAATTTACTACGGGTGTGATGTCATTTTGAGTTGATTATCTCAGGTTAATATATCTCTTTTGTTAATTTGCACAGCTCCCAAGAATGTTGGCTTTTCTTAACTTTTCTGCATTCTATGATTTTACTTCAGAACATACAAGACAGGCACCGTAACAATCCTTCTAAAAGATTCCCACAGTGACAGCACAGCAAAGTGTAATGAAGCACAGTGACAGTATGGGAAAGCATAGGCAAGCATTGTAAAGCACGGAGAGGTGTGGTAAAGCATAGGGAAGCATTGTAAAGCACAGCAAGGTGTGGTAAAGCATAGGGAAGCATTGTAAAGCAAAGAGAGGTCTGGTAAAGCATAGGGAAGCATTGTAAAGCACAGAGAGGTCTGGTAAAGCATAGGGAAGCACTGTAAAGCACAGAGAGGTCTGGTAAAGCATAGGGAAGCATTGTAAAGCACAGAGAGGTCTGGTAAAGCATAGGGAAGCATTGTAAAGCACAGAGAGGTCTGGTAAAGCATAGGGAAGCATTGTAAAGCACAGAGAGGTCTGGTAAAGCATAGGGAAGCACTGTAAAGCACAGAGAGGTCTGGTAAAGCATAGGGAAGCATTGTAAAGCACAGCAAGGTGTGGTAAAGCACAGAGAGGTCTGGTATCCAAGCTCCCCAGCCTTAGGGCTGGTATTATATTTTCTTGCCTGTGGGGGGTGGGGGGTTACTCTACTAGGTCGAGGCCAGGGAGTTATTAGCTGGAAATATCAACTAGATGAGCCCATGGAAAACATTTCTTCACCGTTGTTATAAAGTAGATACAGAGGGAGGAGGCTTCTCAAGGTAGCACTGTGCTCACAGAGACAGAGGGAGGGGCATGTTTTAAGGAGGATGGGTCTCTGTCCTCCTCAGGTGGGTTTGTCAGGGTTTCCTGCCTTGACCATAGAAACATGTGTCACATGCCGGGTCTGCACAACCACACCCGCAGCAGAACAAGCGTTCTTGAGCAGAGCATCTCGGGGAAATTTTGCTTCCAAAGTGAACTGGTTGTTTCAGCTTTTTTTTTTTTTTTCCTTCACACACGTGAAGACACACAGACATGCCCAAAAAGACTAAAGCACACACAAGCAGACTCACACCTGCTCTCTCTCACACACACACATTCAGACCTGCACGCACTCTCACGCACACACTCAGATCTGCATGCACTCTCTCACACACATACCTGTGCACGCTCTCTCTCTCTCTCTCACATCCAAACACACCTGCGGGCTCTCTCATGCACACACACTCAGATCTGCATGCGCTCTCTCACACACACACACACACCTGTGCACGCTCTCTCTCTCACATACACACACAGACCTGTGCACGCTCTCTCTCTCTCTCACATACAAACACACCTGCGCGCTCTCTCACAACACTCACACCTGTGCTCTCTCTCTCTCTCTCTCACACACACCTTCTCTCTCTCTCACACACACACACCGAGCGAGGCAGCGCAGAGCTGCAAACTCCAGTGATCTGAACCCTGAGTCAGCACACACAGGAGGGACTTCGCGCTCGTGAAAGTACACCTGTGGAATGAGATTAGCCAAACAAACAACAGAGACGAGAACGGCTTCTAACCTCTTTTAATGAACCCAAGAATACAGTTTAAAATCACAAGGCAAAATAATAAAAACAGGAAAAAAAAAAATCAATGTTACATCAATAATAATAATAAATCATGATCATCACCTCTCATCATTTATAAACGTTATATTACAGCTATTAACAGGAGCGCACAGCTGGTACAATTACTAGAAGCGTTTGTTTTTTTTTTTTGAGGTTTTACATTATAATTTTTTTTTTCTCCATTTTGTTTCATTTCGTCTCCATTATTATTATTGTAACATTTAAAAAATAAAAAAAACACATATCCAGAAAGAAAGAAAAGAGGAATTTTTATTTTATAACTATAAAATCTGTTAAAAATTACAATTACTACAATACAATCAACAGAACATGTTTACAAAATAACAGGGGGGGGGGGCGCTATGAACGAGAGAAGACAGATCTAGGAAGCAACCAAGGAAAAATAAAACACCAGAAGAGGGATGATTCTCAATAATAATAATACAACAGGATAATTATCAGAAAGATGATAAAACTCACTAAAAAATAACACGAAATAACACGCTGTATAGAAACCCTCTGAGTTGATAAGGCAGCAATCAGTTACATTACACACAATTCACGTGTGTGTGTAGAATCAGTTCTCTTTTTCTTAAAAGAATCAGTCGTAGGGGGGGGTGGGGGGGGCTTGGAGGGGGGAGGGATTTACTAGTAAATAAATGAACTAGGTCCAACATATAAGTGGTAAAAATTAACACATTTCAACATATATAAATATATATATATAATATACACACACACACACACACACACACACACACACATTATATATATATATATATATATATATATATATTTTTTTTTAAATGTACTTCAATTATTATTTTTTTTTTATTCTGTCTAAAATCTTTTTTTTTGTTATTATAAAAAACAAGGCAAGAAGGTAGTAGTTCAGCAGAGAAAGAAAGAATGCGCCCCAAACGAAGTCACCCCCATTTCCTCAGCTGCGTGTCGCAGATTCATCCCTCTGCGCTGGTTTGGAGGCTCTGGGAGCAGGGAGCGCTTCAGAAGCTGGTTTCACTGGATTTGATCGTGATCTCAGAATGCAGTGGAGAAATAAAAAGGCAGAGTCCTGGCTCAGGGTGTATTACTGTAATATATATATATCCCCCCCCCCCTTGAGTCATTGTGTATAACTGTACCATGTTGAGTCTCCTATCCATCTGATGTGGATCTATTTTATAAAACACGTGTGCTTATTCGTATCATTATTTTTAAGTTATGGCAGGGCAACTTCTTGAACTTTCACGCAAATCCTTTTAAAATTAAAAAAAACAAACAAAGTCAAATTTTAAGAATGCGTGTGACCAAAGGAGAGATTTATTGATCTGTCTGGAGAGCTAGTAAGAGAGCCTGCGATTGCCAGGAGATGTCCTGCAAGGCCACATTCATTCAAAAAACCAAAAACCCACCAGACCACTGCAACCAGTCACCAGTCTGAACTCCGCAGGCACGCCAGCAGAGCATCGCTTTAGCATATATATATAAGAGAGAAAGAGAGAGAGAGAGAGACAGAGTGCGAGCGCTACAGATACAGAGATATAGACACCTTGAATAAGCACAGCTAATGCTTTGTCCATTTATTTGTGACCAGCGCCAAATTCAGACTGGACTAACCCCCTCCACACCTATATATAAAAATCTACAAAAAACACAGAAAAATCCTCAATTCAAGTCTGTTTAATTGTTGATTTGTGGAGGAGTGGAGGGGGTGGTGACTAATTGAAATGCCAGTTTTAAAAGTAAATTTGATAAAAGCTCTTTGGCAAACCTCTCTCTCAAACGCCGTCGATGGTTGGAAACGGGCTTCAATAGAGTTAGACTTTTTTTAATCTGACAAATTTTTTTTTGTCTTTTTAAAATGTCATCTCCTACTACCTGCTTCAGCAGACGCTGGATAAATTATCTTTGCGTTACAGCAAACTTAGAAAATGTGAGGCAGAGGGGAGAAAAATCCTTGATGGCTTGAGAGAGAATAAGGTGTGTGCGAGACAGTGTCAGTGTGTGTGTGTGTGCACGTGTCCATGTTTTGACAGATTCCCTCAATCCACAAAACCCAGGGCAGGTTTTAAAGCTGCAGCCTGTGCTCTGGAAACCAAAACAGCAAAATATTAAACCCCGGTCTCAAACCAAACCCTGGGGAGGGGGGTGGCGAGACTGACTAAAAACCTCTGGAACCAAAGCTGTACAACACTGTTGAGGAGAACGCAGAGTCCACACCAGCACACATGGCAGAGAAGGGGAGGGGAGGTTGTCTGTCTGCAGGATCAGCACTCCTTGTTCTCCAGAGAGAGCTGGGCTGTGGCTCTGTGCAGCTCGGTACTCACTCTGCGTGTGGCGACACTGTTCTCCGGTGGGTCAGGGCTGCTGCTATTGTGGATCTCAATCTTCCCCTTGTCCTCTCTGCTCCTGCTGCCTTCCTCCTCGTGATCCATCATCGCTGGCAGTGGCATCACTTTCCCAGCGCTGCTGCTGCTGCTGCTCCCTCGCTCCCCCTCTCCCAGAGGCGACTCCTGCTTCTGCTCCTCACCCCTCACTTTTTTGTCGTCGGACTCCTCGGAGCTCGCTTCCATCCTCTGGTCCTCGCTCCAGCGTCTCTTGAAGCGCAGTTTGAGAGGGATGCACTTGCTGCTGCTGCTGCTGCTGCTGCCCCCGACGACTCCTCCTCCGCCCGTTCCCACTCCAATTCCCGGGCTGGAAGGAACACTGCCGCTCCTCTCCGATCCCGAAACCCCTCCCGCGGCCCCGTTACCAAATCCAGGCTGCGATTCCAAATCCAGGGGCTCTGGTTTGGGGGAGACTGGGAAAGCAGCGGGGCCAGCGAGGGCAGAGGAGGGAGCGTGGCTCCCGGTCCGCGATGAAGCCGAGGGGGATGCCAGGGCAGAGGCAGCCCCTCTCCGGCTGCTGGCTCCTGCTTGCTGCTGGTACTGCTGCAGGTGTCGGCTGTGAGTTTGATGGTAGTGTTGGTGGGGGCTGTGATGGGCAGTGAACTGGTAGCCATCCAGCAAGCCGCCCCCGCTGGGGGTGTGAGGAGAGGGGGCCGCGGGGGTCTTGAAGACATCCTCGTCCAGATAGTCCTCTTCATCCCCGAAATCCTCTTCCTCCCCCTCTCTGGAGAAGCTCTCGTCCTCGCTGATACCCTCCACCTCCACCTCCTCCGACTCGGACTCGGAGATGGGCTCCACTTTGATCTGGGGAACCCCCGGACCGGCTGAAGAATGACAATTAGATGCAGTGGAGGTGGAGGAGGAGGAGGAGGAGGAGGCGGCGGCGTTACTCCCTGCAAAGGATGAAGTCAGGGTACCGGAAGCCGAGGAGCCGAAAGAGGATGAGGGAACCCCACCGGGAGCGGCGCCGGCACCGTTCAAAGCCCGCTCTCTGTGCTTCTTACCCAGCGGCGGAGGCTGGAGCTTGAACTTGAAGGAGGACAAGTGATCCTCTCCCGAGGGCTGCTGCTGCTGCGGGGGGGCTGGGTGGTGCTGCAGGTGGTGAGCGGAAGGCGGGGGTGGTAGAGGGTGCTGGGAGGAGGAGGAGGAGGAGGAGGAGGAGTGGTTGCTATGCAGGTTTGCGTGCAGCGGATGCCCCTTGTCCAGCCTCTGCGGCTGGGGCACTATGATGTTGGGGTAGTGCATGAAGGCCCTGGGGGAGAGATGGTAGTTGTAGACGCTCTGAGTGTGAGCCTGCAGGTAGCGCTTCATGTCCTCGCTGTTGAAGGAGAAGTGGCTGCTGTACATGGGGCTGAGCGTGGGGGAAGGTGTGTAGTTCAGGTGGCCGGGAGTCATGGGCAGGGCCGGGGACAGCTGGGGACCCATCATGGACCCTCCGGGGCCCGGGAGGGGGGACACGGGGAAGGGGCTGAGGGGGTCCACCCTGTGCGGCCGGCCGTGTGGGTAGACCCTGAAGAGGGAGTCGTGGGACAGGCGCGGGTGGAGGGAAGGGGGGAGCCCGCGGAAGCCGCCAGGCACCGGCAGTTCTCTGGGGACCCCCCCCCTCTCTTCCCCTCCCCCTCCCCCTCCCCCTCCCCCTCCGATTCCCTCCTCGATCTCCGAGTTGACGGAGGTGCCATCGCTGCAGTCGCTCACCGATCCTCGAGCCATGCGCCGCGCCACGGCGGAGAACACGTTGGGGCTGCGCAGGTCCTCGTTCGGGGAGAGCACGTCCGAGGGGGTGGACGGGAACCGGAAGTGGGGACCCCCTGTGGGAACTGGAGGGGCGCTTTGAGGGACCCCGCCTAGAGAGAGTGAGCGAGAGAGAGATGTTCAGGGCTAACCCAGACAGGCACTGAATCACAACAGGACACTGCATCTCCAGCCAAGCCCCACCCCTTGTTCACTGTATTTTTCACATACCTCTTCATACACGTGCATACTGATAAATCCTCTCCCAATCACTCGTTTTATCACCAAACTCCTCAATAATGCGATCCAAGTCATTATTTTATTACTATAACATCTCAAAGCTCTGCAAGTGTCTGCAGTATTCTTTGAGCGCTGGAAGCAGCTATCTCCTTTGTTATGACTGTGTTCTCTGTAGTGAATGCGGCTATGAGATACGTCTTTCCCTCTTCGGTTTCACTCAGCTCCTATCGGCCATTAAAAGGTTTTCTCTGCTTTTTCCAGAATAAAAACGACTAGAGATCTGCGCTTGACGTCTTTTGGATGATGTGGGACAGGGTCCTATGTCGGAATGGAAAGTGAAAATTGTAATGTGACCTGGTCCCACACAGGACCGCAAAGGGTTAAGCCAGGGGGTCCAACCTGTTCAGCTGCATTCGGCACCGAGGCTAATTATCGGTATTTCTTAATTGATTTGTGCTTCACATCACTATCAGGGTCTAGTGCTGTATATTAAAGACATTTCAGAGGGCTGGATCCCATCAATATCAGGGTCTAGTGCTTTATATTAAAGACATTTCAGAGGGCTGGATCTCATCAATATCAGGGTCTAGTGCTGTATATTATAAAGACATTTCAGAGGGCTGGATCTCATCAATATCAGGGTCTAGTGCTGTATATTAAAGCCATTTCAGAGGGCTGGATCTCATCAGTATCACGGTCTGTTGAAATGCTAGTTATTTATGCAATGCTTCATCTCATGACTCAGTGTTGGTGAACGGCTGAACTGTGAAGTGGAGGAGGGTTGGATTTGTAACCTTGAGGTTACTGATCACCCCCCCCCCCCCCACCCTCCCCACCCCCCCACTGGTCAGACTGACAGGGTTCCTCTCCAAGTCCTGTCCCCCTCCGCCCGGAGAGCGTGCGTGTGTCAGCGCTTACCTCCAGGTCCCATGTCAATGAAGGGGTAGTTGACCAGAACCAGCTTGTTGAAGTTGAACTTGTAAGTGAATCGCTTGCCTTTGGTCTTGTGAAGAATACGCTTGTTGTAGTAATACCTGCAGAGGAGGAGAAAAAGACTTTGAGACAATGCTTGTACAACTGCTTTCATTTAAAAGCCGATTTTAAATTGCCTTGGATCTGAAGTGACGCGTCCGCGCTGCGGCACTGCGAGAGGCTCCGTTTTCACAGAATGCTGCATCGTTGCGATTTTGATCAACACTGTGGGAAGAGATTGATTTTACTCTGACCCAGTTCTGTAGCCTCGGGTCAGTCTGCTAGCGATATGAAACTAAATACATGTAACCTGACAGTTTGAAAATATTTGCTTACATGTAAATATAATAAGTTAGCCACGGTCTTCAGAAGATTTATTCTTCATGCACTGTGTTTTGATACCGCACTCTGGTAGACAAGATTAAATGGATCAATTATTACTATTATTAAATCTATCAAAGCCCACAGGTGTGATTAATTAAAGCCGCTGGTTGAAATCATATTTCCTGCAAGATTATAAAATGAGGGGGGTGCTCTGTTTACAATAATGTTCTTAAAACCATGTTGAGAGGGGGAAGTGCAATTCAGACAGTGTCTTTACACAGAGACGCACAGCGAGACAGAGTCACAGTGAGACACAGACACACACAGCAAGACGCACAGCGAGACACAAACACACACAGGGAAGAAAACAGCACCTATTCCTGAGCGGCACAACATGAAATTTAACAGAAAAAAATAAATATATGTTTTTTATATATTTTGTAGGCTTTTGTAGGCTAGCAGGCAGAGGGAAGAGGGGCAAGCATTTACACGAAAAAAAGAATGAAAGAAAGAATACTACCCTCAAAGCACAGTCTGTTACAAAAACTAGCAAAAAAAAATAAAATAATAAATCACAACACTGTTAAGGCTCAAGTTTCATTTGAACCCTTTCAAGTCCTGGCAGGAACGACCAGTGTGGTTTAGAGTTCAAGTTTTTCTTTTCCTCAAAAAACAAAAAACAAAAACAGCCTTTAAAAAAAAAAAAACACACACACACACTTGAAGTCGGCAAGAAAGGTGTCATCGAATTTCACCCCCAAAAAAACAGCAGACACAACTTTAACCAAAGTGGCTCTTTGCTTTAACAGCAGCAGGTTTGATTACAGGCTGGATCCTCCAAACGCGAGACACAGCACAGAGACAGACAGACAACAGGTCCACACCTGGCTTGCGCGCTTGCCGTCAGAGTGTGGACCGAACGGGGAACCCGAGGCCCCTCTGTACAGTAGTGGTGGGGGGGGGGGGGGGGGGGGGGGGGGGGTTACATTTAAATCAATGCTGTCATCACTGACCAATCAGGGCACTGCTACTGTATCCAGGGGTGTGAAGGCTTTATAGCAGAGAAACAGGGTCTGTATAGTAACAGCAGGGATGGAAGGAAGGTAGGAAAACCTGGAGTGGGTTAAAGTGCTGTGCAATAGGAGTCTTACTGCCATCCCTGCAGTTACATGCTGAGAGGCGGCACTGTCTGCTGTCTGAATACAGCTGCCAAGACACGCAGAACACATGCACGAACACGCACACACACACAGTGCAGCAGGGAGACTAACACTCCACATTCTTCTGCAACAAGATTTTTTTTTTTTTTTTTGCCAAGTCAAGACTTGTCTCAGCCTGTAATGAATCGAAAAAGAGAGAGAAGCACTGTGCAAGAGTTAATAAATAAATAAATAAAAACACACAGAACTTGCTCGGTGACTTGATGACAAGTTTTCGGAAGGACATCGAAAAAAAAAAGGAAAAAACAAAAACGAACATGCACCACCCAGACGGGCTCCAGGTGTGATTAAATCACTCAGACATCACCTGAAACTCTGCCAAGTGCGCCGAGAGAAACCACGAGCAGCCTGCCAGGGGCGCCGTCTGGGCTTGGAGTCACCGCGAGAGGAATATGACTCCACCGAGAAACACGACCAAAACTATCGCCTCTTATGCAGATGTCGCCTGCTGTGTGCTCACAGGACCTGCACCGTATAACACTGATATAAAACCCTGTACAGAACTACAGCAGCTACCCAACATGGTGTGTATATAAAGTGCTGATCTAGTGTGCTGGCATTGCCTGCTGTGTGCTGGGCAGAGCCTCGCTGTGCTGTGCTGTACACAGGGCAATGCTGGCGGGACCGCACTATATAACACCGATATAAAACCCTGTACAGAACTACAGCAGCTACCCAACATGGTGTCTATATAAAGTGCTGATCCAGTGTGCTGGCATTGCCTGCTGTGTGCTGGGCAGAGCCTCGCTGTGCTGTGCTGTACACAGGGCAATGCTGGCGGGACCGCACTATATAACACCGATATAAAACCCTGTACAGAACTACAGCAGCTACCCAACATGGTGTCTATATAAAGTGCTGATCCAGTGCGCTGGCATTGCCTGCTGTGTGCTGGGCAGAGCCTCGCTGTGCTGTACACAGGGCAATGCTGACCGCACTGTGTGACACCAGTTATAAAAGCTTTTTTTTTTTTTTTTTTGCTTTTCGTTTCTCCTGCTGCAGTGGTTTGAACAGTAGTGCAGTTGTGGCGAGGTCTTGTTGAAGCGTGACGCAAATCTGAGTCGTGTTTAACCCCTGCCACGCCAGGCCAGGTCCCTGACAGGCCCCTTTTGTGGCTTGTTTACAAACACAGCGTCTATGCAGATGAGAGGGGGGCTGGCCGAATCTCATTGTCAGGCTGGGACAGAGAGAAGGCTCTTTACTGGAGAACAGAGCAGCTTCTGATAGCGGGGAGAGGGGCGAGAGGAGAGGAGGAGGGGGGCGAGAGGAGGGGGCACTTCACGGTTCAACTCTCTCCAGAGCACTCCATGGAAAACAGCAGAGAGCGTGAGGGCAGCCAGACACACACTGACACAGACAAGCGCTCCTGAAGCAACTTCACCCAGTGGGGTAGCTGCTGTACTTCTGTACAGGGTTTTATACCAGTGTTACAGTGCGGTCCTGCCAGCATTGCCCTGTGTACAGCACAGCACAGCGAGGCTCTGCCCAGCACACAGCAGGCACTGCCAGCACACTAGATCAGCACTTTATATAGACACCATGTTGGGTAGCTGCTGTAGTTCTGTACAGGGTTTTATATCAGTGTTATACAGAGCGGTCCCGCCAGCATTGCCCTGTGTACAGCACAGCACAGCGAGGCTCTGCCCAGCACACAGCCTACTGAAATGAACAGCAGAGTTATCATCACCCCTGCACAAAACACGTCATGTAAGTGTTTCTACATAGAGTTTACCTGTAGGGTTATGTAACATCACACAGTCCACTGAAATGAACAGGAGGGCTAGAATTGCCACTGTGCAATATTTCTGAATGGAGGGTCTGGGTGTGTGCGTCTTAACCGAGCGTGTCGTAGTTCAAGTGTGTGTGTGTGCGCGCGTGCGCGCCTCTCACCTGAGCGCCCGGCTGAGCTTGTCGTAGTTCATCTGGGGTTTGCACTTCCTGGCGCCCCAGAGCCGCGCCACCTCGTCCGGGTCCTTGATGACGAACTCCCCGTAGTCCCCCTGCCACGCGATGATGTCGTGGCACTCCTCCTTGCGCAGCAGCTCCAGGATGAAGTGCCACAGCTGGATCTGCCGCGAGCCCGGGCTCGACTCCGGCTTGTACGCCCAGTCTGGGAAGGCAAGCCCAGCTGTCAGAGGAGGAGCGCACAGAGAGAGAGACAAATATTCGAATCAATCTGCCACAATAGAACAAGGGGGAGGGTTAGGGGTTAAGGGGGTTTGTGACAAATCTCATGATTGGCAGACATTTAAAGTGCGGCACACAGAACAAACACACACACACACACACACAAACTAGTGCCAACGCAATAAATAAATAAATGCACAAAAAACAAAGAGGAAAAACATTTGTCAGTTTCAATCTGCTTATTTAAAAAACAGACAGACACAGAGAGAGAGAGAGAGAGAGAGAGAGAGAGAGAGAGAGAGAGAGAGAGAGAGAGAGAGAGAGAACACAACACTTAGTCACAGAAACAAACTTGTTCCATTGCCCACTTTACTGGTGTTAAACCTTCCTCCTCCTCCTCCTCCTCACACAGATCACCTTTTCCACAGCTGAACTGAACCACACTGACAAAGCGAGTGGAAACAGTCCCACCTGGTTCAGCGGCCGACGCACAGAATGACACACACAAAAAAAAAAAAAAACTTAACGCAACACTGAATTGAACACAAAGAAACTTGAATAAATTCAACAGTAAACGTTTGAGACTTGCTTGTGCACTCCAAGTCACACAACAACACCGTGCATTAGTCTAGACTTCACACAGCGTTGCATAACTGCGCTGCACACGGGCGCAAGGACTCTGCCCTGCCGCGGACAGAGGTACAGCGCAGTACCGCAGGGTAGACTATCCACAGCGTGGCAGCGCTCTCAGCTCAGAAACAAGCCAAAAATAAAAACATAATGTTCTGACTTTTAGATAAAAGTTATTGAGATAGTCGACAACTAGAAGTAGTATCTGGTTGGGCAGTAATCTCGATTTTTAAGATCCATATTTATAATCTTGCAAAAAAAAAAATAATAATTGAAATTCACGACAGGCTTCTCTTATAGACTGATCTTCTTTTTCTGTAGTTACAAAAAGAAGCTTAATTGTTTGTACATTCTCAACGTAAAAGGTAGGTTTGCATCGCCCTTAACATTAAACTGGCCCCTACAGATCACGTAGCCTTGAGACACATTACGAATTCAAGGTACAGTTACAGTCTGGCTGGCTGGACCTGCTTGGCTTTGCGAAGGTTGAAGCACTGCAGAACTCTTATACCAGGCTATTTGTAAATGACCTCATATACAAATGAATACTTTGTTTTGTAGCTGCAGTGTTAGATCTCATAAATGTTTGAACTTCACGGTTCCTGAAGTGAGCGCAGAGATGCTGAAAGATCATTTGCTTATTTAGCTCCTAGGTCTTGGAACGACGTATGATCTAAACGCAAGCTGGAGCCCTGATTAACGCAGGAGAGTTTAAGAGTAAAGCTGCACCACAACCGGCTTGTTTTAAGCAGTGCAGTAGAGTTGTCACTGTTTGATTGCTGGCTGTTTCACTTACTGGTTGTGTTATTATGACTTGTGTATTTGTGATTTTGTACCGTGTTTTATTGTGTTGCTGCTGCCGTTCTTGGCTAGGTCACGCTCGTAAAAGATTTTAATCTCAACCTGCTTACCTAGTAAAATAAAGGGTTAACAAATGAATGTATTCAGTGGTCTGAAGTTTTTTTTTTTTTTTTTTTTTTTAACCCCTTTTCAGACCACTCAAACTGGCTTCATTTTTATAAAGATCAGGAATCAACGACCCTACTTGACCTCATTGCGACCCCCCCCCCCCCCCTCCCTCTCCCTCTCCCTCTCCGTTTACCCTCCCCAGGGGTGACTGAGAATCTCCATTACAGCTCCTAAACACACTAATCAAAGCTCATCCATAATTTAGGAGAGAGAGTGGTGGCTAATGTCTGCCCGGGGAGAAGGGGGGGGGTGGGGATGAGGTCATCACTCCACTACCGCCCAGGACACAAAAACACCACTGACTCCACACAGATTGATACAGCTTTAAAACAGAGATTATTATTCACTGCAGGATCAAAACACGCCGATTGAGAGAGAGAACCGTGACCAGAGTCCAAGTGAGCCTCTACAGACCCGCCCCGGCTCACAATTACACACTCAAACCTGACATTACCACTAAAGCAATGCGGATCGCTCCTGGAACCGTCGGAGAGCGGCACGTTCTATAGAACAGAGCGCCCCTGGAACCTTCAGAGCGGCACGTTCTATAGAACAGAGCGCCCCTGGAACCCTCAGAGAGCGGCGCGTT
This sequence comes from Polyodon spathula, assembly GCF_017654505.1. Taxonomy (NCBI): domain Eukaryota; kingdom Metazoa; phylum Chordata; class Actinopteri; order Acipenseriformes; family Polyodontidae; genus Polyodon; species Polyodon spathula. Next base: position 19,476,516 of record NC_054557.1, on the reverse strand, counting down.
CTATAGAACAGAGCGCCCCTGGAACCCTCAGAGAGCGGCGCGTTCTATAGAACAGAGCGCCCCTGGAACCCTCAGAGCGGCGCGTTCTATAGAACAGAGCGCCCCTGGAACCCTCAGAGAGCGGCGCGTTCTATAGAACAGAGCGCCCCTGGAACCCTCAGAGAGCGGCGCGTTCTATAGAACAGAGCGCCCCTGGAACCCTCGGAGAGCGGCACGTTCTATAGAACAGAGCGCCCCTGGAACCCTCAGAGAGCGGCACGTTCTATAGAACAGAGCGCCCCTGGAACCCTCGGAGAGCGGCGCGTTCTATAGAACAGAGCGCCCCTGGAACCCTCAGAGCGGCGCGTTCTATAGAACAGAGCGCCCCTGGAACCCTCGGAGAGCGGCACGTTCTATAGAACAGAGCGCCCCTGGAACCCTCAGAGCGGCGCGTTCTATAGAACAGAGCGCCCCTGGAACCCTCGGAGAGCGGCACGTTCTATAGAACAGAGCGCCCCTGGAACCCTCGGAGAGCGGCACGTTCTATAGAACAGAGCCCCTGGAACCCTCGGAGAGCAGCGTGTCTTTGCTTCACCACCCTGCTGGCGCGTCGGACTCTCCATTCTCCAGATCTGCAGTCGCGCAAAGCTGTGTTCATGCATTCTTATTAGAGAGATTTATTTTTGTTACAACTGAAAAAAAAAAATGCTGAATTTGCTGAAAATGTTAACCTGAACCAAGTACAAGCGCGCACACACACACACACACACCACACACACACACACACACACACACACACACAATTCCAGGACATCTGATCTCCGAGGTCTCACAGAAGAGAAGCTCTGATTCAATAAAATATTCATCACTTTTAAAATCACCACCTCAGACATCTCCATCTCCATCTTGAAAGAGCTTTACCCCCCAGCCCAGCCCAGCCCAGCACCCCCCTCAACTCTCCCCGCGCACCCCAGTGCAGTGCAGCGCCCCCCGCAGAGCCAGACACACACAGGGAAGGAGTATCAATTCCCCACAAAGCTCAAACAGACAGGGATGTGTTTCCAAACCCTTCACTACAGTCTTATTAAATAATACACCTCCTATTTAAAAAAAAAAACTAAAACCAAAAAATAAATAAAAGAAACATATATTTAAAACTTGAAGTCCACTTAAGTACCCTTGGCTAAATAAAAATAAACAGAACAGTTCATTCAGGAATCACAGTTATTAAAGTCTCTAAAATATCAACTCTCATTCCTTTTAAAGAATTTAGGAATTGGTTTTAAGTAATTGAACATTTAAATTTAATCAAAATAAACAAATACAGGAATTGCATCAGGACCCCTTTCTTGAGAAAGAGCCTGCAGCCTTGGAGAGACAGAAATAACCATGAAGAGACACAAGAGCCATTGTTCAGAGAGGAGAGGAGTGGAGTGGAGACGAGAGAGAGAGAGAGAGGAGGGGAGAGGAGAGAGAGAGATTTCAATGAAGTTGCCAGCTCCGACACACAGCACCAGAAACAATAACAGAAACACGAGCTGGAGTGCGTGAGCCAGTGCGAAGCACGTGCAGGGTGAAAAACTACTCTGTGCGTTCTGCCAAAAAAAAAAAAGAAATAAAGAATTTCATTTTGCTTTTAGTGCCAAACGTTAAGCCTTTGTCACTGAGACTGTGCCTTGCAAACATGTGCCACCTAGCCCTGGTCTGGAGCATTCACATGAACCTGCTAGCGCCACCTAGCCTTGGTCTAGAGCATTCACATGATCCCGCTAGCGCCACCTAGCCCCCCAGGTCTCCAGAGGAATGTACAAGGCTGGTCTAGCGTGTTCACATTATTTCACACCAAAGTGTTTAAGGATAGCTACAGCTCGGTGGGTCCGCAGGTGGAGAATGCAGTAACTTCATTAACTCTTCATTAGAAAGGTGAGGAGACACTCCTATACCCCTCCCCTCAAGCTGGCGTTTACCCTCATTAGCGCGGTTCACCGCTGCCCCCTAATGAGTCATTAGCAGGCCACTCGATAGCTCAAGCCTTCCCTGAGAGACTAGCTGCCACAACACCACAGAGAGGAGCCACGAGTGCCTTCCAAACAAACACAGGCACTGAAAACACAGCAGCGTCCCAGAACACTTAAAAATAACCCTCACTGTGCTGTGCTGTACACAGGGCAATGCTGGCGGGACCGCACTGTATAACACTGATATAAAACCCTGTACAGAACTACAGCACCTACCCAACATGGTGTCTATATAAAGTGCTGATCTAGTGTGCTGGCATTGCCTGCTGTGTGCTGGGCAGAGCCTCGCTGTGCTGTGCTGTACACAGGGCAATGCTGGCAGGACCGCACTGTATAACACTGATATAAAACCCTGTACAGAACTACAGCAGCTACCCAACATGGTGTCTATATAAAGTGCTGATCTAGTGTGCTGGCAGTGCCTGCTGTGTGCTGGGCAGAGCCTCGCTGTGCTGTGCTGTACACAGGGCAATGCTGGCGGGACCGCACTGTATAACACTGATATAAAACCCTGTACAGAACTACAGCAGCTACCTAGTACAGCAGGACTAATCACACGTGTGTAACACGCTGCAGAATGATCCAAGGGGGGTGGAGGGGTCTATTCAGCATGCCGGGGGTTAAGAGCACAGATTTCAGAGAAGGGGGGAGGGGGGGGCGGGGGCTTCCTGGAGTTTTTGGCTAAACCAGTCAGAGCAGGAAGTCGCTATTGTTTTACAAAAACCACTTCCCAGTGACAGCACTTCCTGTCTGCCAGCGAGCAATTTGTTATACACAGAGAGAGAGAGAGACAGACAGACAGAGACGTACGGACAGACACAGGAGAGAGACACGTAGGGACAGAGATGGAGAGATACTGTAGGTCTTCATTTGTACAAATGTACAGAAAAGCATTCAAACCTCCTTTAGAAGCAGAAGCACACACAGTGACACACGCACACAGTGACACGCACACAGCGATACAGGTCCTCTTCATTACAGTCTCCCACTTTCACACACACTCTCCTGTACAGTACACCAGGCACATTCTAATAACACTCATCTATTGAGCTGCAGCATTTCATTATTTCCCTACACTCTTTCACACAACTCCTGCGTAGAAAAGCATTCACAGACACACAGATACAGGCACGTTCACACACACACACACACAGGTGTACGTCAGCGCTGACTCAGCGAGCGTGTCATCACACGCCTGCTGGCCTTCACAACACGCCACCCCCCCCCGACAAACACACACTTCCTCTGCCTCTCTCCATCTCTCCATCTCTGTCTCTTAGCAACCGATATACTTCAGAACTAAAAATAAAAACAAAAAAAAAGACAGGATCAGAGGAGCTGGAGAAAAATTAAACAATAACGAATCCTTTAAAACCAGGAGAAAGAAAGAAATGCAACAGGTACAGCCCTCTGTATAGAAGCTACTGAATCACGCGGCTGCCCGAGTATCCCATGACAACAGAGAGTTAAAACACAGCTGAGCATCCCACTGTCCCGTTACAAGCAGAGCGCTGCAGCGGCTTCTTAAAATGCTTCAATCATTTCTATAACTGACTTTTTGTAGGGTTGCTGGTTCACGCAGCTACTGGACCTTCAAGAGGAATGGCCTCGCCAAGTTTCAGCGTTTTTTATGTTGGGGGTGGGGGTGGGGACGGTCAAAACATTTTTTAATAATTAAACATCCACAGCCCTGCGGGGGGGGGGGGGGGGGGTCCAGCCAATTCCTCCCTGCCTGGGTGTGATCAGCTCAGTGAGACTACAGAAGAGTGCTGATAAGCCCACCCAGTGCAGGTCACCTTACCTGGCTGCAGAATCGCTTATCAGGACAGCATCGCTGACAAACAGAAACTGCGCGAGATCCACTCTCAACCACTTCCAACTGCCTGCCGTGAACCAGGGGTGCAAAAAAGTTAAAAATGAGACTCCTGTTGCACAGCAGTGTCATCCACTCCAGGTTTTATTAGCAGCTCTGTGAGGCACAGTGTAGAGGAGAGCTCAGGTGTGTCTTACTAAACCCAGGAACGGATCAAGCTGCTGTGCAACGCAGCGGCAGCCTTGCTGTCAGACTGTCCGGGTCTGTGAAGCTCAATATGGATTAAAAGGTCGATTTCCAGCCCTCTGTACAGACCCCTCATGTCAACACTCGAGTCGGGACGTGGAGGAACAGGACAGCTTTCAATGGGAGGAAATTTCCAGCATCGAATTCTGCCGATGTGCTTCAAGCGACACCAGACACCGCGCGGTGGAAACAGACTGCGCCCTCCCCCATCAATCTCTCCCTCCTTCCCTTCTTTATTTAGCCAGAAGAAGATGGGGGGTGGAAAGAGATAGTCAGGACTTCCGAAGTCCGAGAAGAGGAGAGGGAGGGTCTGTCTGGTTCGTTACTGTTTTGTTATTTTTTGAAGCAGATGTTATCTGACGCACAGTGAGAACGCACTGCAAAGTAATTTTGATACTGCGGGACTTGACTGCAAAAAGGAACAGAAAAAAATTCATCCTCAACTCTGACAATAATAATAATAATATTTTATTATTATTATTATTATTATTATAATAATAATAACAACAACAACAACCAGCATCTGAAACACCTAACCTTAGAGTTTTTGCAAAGCCCCAGCGCTTTTTCCCTGGCACGGCTCTGACACTAACAGAGTTCTCAGCAAAGAGAAACCCAATCTCATGCCAGGCAGCACAGCGACCCTGTGACCTGGAAACAGTATAAATATCACAGCGCATCGCTCGAATAGCTGAACCAAAACACCCTGACACACACGCCTCCCTCTCTCCTCAGACCCATCCCTCAAAGCGGATTGCCTCCTGTCTGTTGCTTATCTGCAGGCCAGGGTCACAGAGCCCTGGGGGTTTCAGCACTGGTTCGTTTGTAGTCAGTTTCAGTCGTGTTCAGTTACAACTAGGATGCAGCAATTAGAATTAAAAAACAGTCCTCAAAGTGGTTGAAAATACAAAGAGTAATAAAAATCAACTGGATGACAAAATAAAATCGGTAACCACACTAGAATACTCCAACGACAAACTGCGCAGGTGTGCCCAAACTGAACTACAATTACAACCCATTATGAATTGCACCCGGTCAGCTTGCACGGAAATGTTCAAAACGGGATTACCAACGGAAAATGACTCCTGTTCTCTTAGCCCCAATAACCTGCATTATTGCACGGGCGTTGAATTAAAAGGAACTGCAACTGGAATTAGAATTCCTGTTTTTTTAATTCTAATTCTATCTGCTCCCATTACACTTCGCTGACAGAAACTCCCCTCCATCACACACGGGTGCACAAATAACTGTGTGTGTGAGTTTTATATTGCAACATTTTTGTATATACATTTATTTTCTGTAAATCATTTGGTAGGATGTTTATTTATGTATTTATTTTCTAATTGCTTTGGCAATACTTCTGCTGCAGATAAAGCATCAGAGAGAGAGAGAGAGAGAGAGTGAGTGTCCCCAACACGCTGTTTATTTCAGCACTCCAGATCAGAAAGGGAATTCATATTCCCAGCTGGAGAGAATAATCCGCGGTTTGGAGTTACATAAAAGGGCTGCAGATGATGTAACCTCCACAGAACGAGGGACCAGCAGAGGAGCAACAACAACCACACACACACAAACACACACCAGCGCCGCGGGACGGAGAACATGGGCTCACATCTGCACAGCCTCAACCAGGGAGGAGGGGCGCACACACAGCCTCAACCAGGGAGGATCGGAGCACAAACACAGCCTCACCCAGGGAGGAGAGGAGCTCAAACACAGCCTCAACCAGGGAGGAGAGGAGCACAAACACAGCCTCAACCAGGGAGGAGAGGAGCTCACCAACACAGCCTCAACCAGGGAGGAGAGGAGCGGAGCGCACCAACACAGCCTCAACCAGGGAGGAGAGGAGCTCAAACACAGCCTCAACCAGGGAGGAGCGGAGCTCAAACACAGCCTCAACCAGGAAGGAGCGGAGCGGAGCGCACCAACACAGCCTCAACCAGGGAGAAGAGGAGCTCAAACACAGCCTCAACCAGGCAGGAGAGGAGCGAGAGGCTTGCTAGGATTACCGGTCATTCTTGACTTGCTGGACAGACCAATAACATGCTTCAAAGAGGTTTAGGGATGGGTTTCTCGGGTCAACCCGTCTATATAAATTAACATTTTAATATATATATATAATATATAATTATATATATTATATATATATATATATATATATATATATATATATATATATATATATATATATATATATATATGTATATATATTAAAATATATATTTATTTACACTAAAGAAACTTTTTTTTGAACGAAACGTCGAAATTATGCAGAAAGCTCTTTTGTAAGCATTTTAAATCAGTTCATAAAATCACACCGGGCTCTCGTACAATGAGAATTACAGAGGGATGGTTTGCAGAGACAGCCGTTACAATCACGATGCTAATTACAGTTAATGATGCTGCAGAAAAAAAAAAAAAAAATCACACCCCACTACAAAAGCAACAAACTACACGCGAGCAGAGGCACACAACTACACACCAGCAGAGGCAACAAACAACTAAACTGAAGCTGCCGTTTGCAGGTCAAATAAAATTGGCTTGAGAACGAAAGCAGATGACCCATCAAAAGGTCTCTAAAACATCAATTCCAGTTCCTTTAAAAGGACTGGGAAGTGAAACCAGCCAAGACTGTCTGCGAGGCTGGTTTCATCGATATCCTGAATGGTGTCAAACAAAAGCGAGCGAGTGGTAGTGCGCTCGAGAAATAAAAACAATACTAGCCAGAGCAGCAGTGCTGATCTGTGGTCCGCGGGCCAGCGGCAGTCCGTGGAAAGCTTACATCATAACGAAAAGGCAGCAGAAGCACAGTTTACAGATGCCATTGCAAACCCAAAATCAGAGACCTTAACAAAACAACAACGGGAGGCTATGTCTTTTACGTTTTTGCACCTCTTCTTGCTCCTCTTAGAGGGTGTGAGGGTTTTTGGTGGTGGGGGGGGGTCTGACTATTTTAATTATAGGCGCTGATGTATAGAGGAAAGTTTGTTTTTTTTTGAGGGTTTTTTTGTCAACCGCAGGTTGTCAAAAAACAAAAAAAAAAAAAAAAAAAAAAAAAAAAAAAACACACATTACAGAAACACATTGGCCTTTTTAAATGCTTGCACCTACAGGCTCCCGTTGCAGTCTGTCGGCTCAGTTTACAGAGAGTATGAGGCGAGCAGCGTGGAGGCTAACATAACAATGAGCAGCCCAGAATTACACACACAAGCAGCATGGAATCAGGGTTTGTTTTCCACCTCTCTGTAAATTCACGTTACAACAAAGTCAACTAAAACTCCAATTTAAAATAAGTTTGCTCACAGAAACAGACCCGCCCATCGCACTGCAGAGAAAAGATAAGCCTACAGTTCTTAGCATCATGCAGATTTTTGTTTTAATATAAAATAAACTATGATGATATTATAATGTTTATTTTTATATAGCACCTTTCACAGCAGACCACCATCACAAAGCGCTTTACAGAGGCAGGCTGTGAACTGCGCGTTATGTGCAAAGTCACTTGCGATAGGACATTGATTTAACGGAACACAAGGAGGTGAAGTGACTCGCTCAGGGTCACACACAGTGAGTCAGTTCGTGGCAGAGGTGGGATTTGAACCCGTGACCTTCTAGATACAAGCCCTGGACTTTAATCACTGGACCACACGGCCTCCAGTCTAGGGCAGGCTTAAGGCACAGAGACCCTCCAGTACTGCTGGATGCTGACGGGAAGCTGTGAACGCTACTCAGTGAAGTCTTAGCAGCAGCCCAGACTGTGCAGTCATGTGTTTTTCTTTTTTCCCGGCAGTGTTTGATATGGAAACTATGCAACAGGCAACCTCAGAGAGTGCCAGCACAGAGGGAGCGACATGACTGCAGCCCTGCCAGCACTGAGGCACGCCTCGCTGGCACACTCACACACGTATAGGACAGTACTGTCATCAGATACAACACACACAAAAAAAAAAAAGGAGGGGAAAGGGGAGAAAAAAAACGACGACACAAAAGGAGAGAATGAAGAGACAGAAAAAAAAGAGCAGGTTAAACTCGTTTTAACACTGCACAACTGTATAGATGTCTATTGGAAAGAGAACTCCACTCTCCACACTGCAGAGCTGTATAGAGGTCTATAGGAAAGAGAGCTCCACTCAACACTGCAGACCACTGTAACAGTACAGGAAATCTTAGCCAGGGTGTATGTGTGCCCCCACCCCCGGCAGTGCTGTAAAATGCTCCATAACAAAAGGGGAGAGTGGGCCCTCCCCACCAAAACCTGTGTCATTACATCACACAGTCCCAGGTTTTCAGCACCTGTAATTACACAGCATGATAATCCCCTTTTAACTACAGCACACTGCAGTGAAAGAGTCCTGAAACATCCTCCCTCCGTCCCTCCCTCCCTCCCTCCATACCTCAGCTTGAAACTCACACAGCCCTGCACCCAGTCCCGGGGCTCCAGAAATACCTTCACAAAATCAAGTACATTCTTGAAAACGATCGCAAGGTCTTGAGGTTAAATAAAATCGTTTAAAAACTGTTATATGAAAACGTGGTATTCTTAAAATCACTAGATACAAAATAAATTTAAAACATGAAAATAAAATCGGCCTAATTATCCGATTAATTAGACACATTTAAATTCTCTCTCAGGCCTTAACATGTTTCACAGGTGGTGTAGCTTCAACCAAGCGCTTTTGTTTTTCAAATCAAATGTAAACTATGACTTCCACTTATTCAGAAGGATAATGTTTTATGTATTTGTGATATTAAATCATATTAGCAACAGAGCAAACAGACACAAACATCTGTGTGCCACTTATAAGGAGTCCACAGGTTTTCTGACCAGGAGAGCAAGTTAGGAAATGCCTAGGAAATTAACAGAATAGTTTAGGGTTGTTTTTTTTTTTTGCTATGTGGTTGGAAAACTATTTAAAGAAAACGTTTTGCAAATAAATTATTAAATATACTGGAAAAAACTACGGCGCTTGCAATACGTTGCCAACACTGCTACACAATACTGAAGTGAGAGAGAGAGAGAGAGAGAGAGAGAGAGAGAGAGAGAGAGAGAGAGAGAGAGAGAGAGAGAGAGAGAGGACAGGTCACACAGACGAAACGGGGCAAGTTTAAACAGCGAAAGAAAACAAAACTTCAAAAAGATCCAACAAATTCCTGCCGAGTGAGAAGGGAGGAGAGAGAGAGAGAGAGAGAGAGAGAAATCATACACACACGGAGCGAGAAAGAGAGGGAGAGAAAGAGAGATGAAGACACGGGAAAGAGAGAAAGAGGGAGAGAGAAAGAAAGATAAAGATAGCACACACGGGAAAGAGAGAGAAAGAGGGAGGGAAAGAGATAAAGATATGTACACAGGAGAGAAAGAGGGAGACAAATCACACACGGAGCGAGAAAGAGAGGGAGGGAAAGAGATAGATACACACGGGAGAGAAAGAGGGAGAGAGAGAAAGCGATACATACAGGAGAGAGAGAAAGAGATAAAGACATGCACACACAGGAAAGAGAAAGAAAGACAGAAAGAGAAAAAAGAAAGAAACACACACAGAGAAAGATAGAGAGACGGGGCGGTGGGGGGAGGGGGGGGGAGGAAGCTCACAGTTAAGGTGGCGCCACGTGGATATCCCACACCAACAAAAACAAAGTGTCCTGTGTTCAAGCGGTTTAAGGAGGAGGGGAAGGGGGCGACACGACTTTTAAAAAAAATCTGTATTTATTTTAAATCAGAATATGTACCGATAAGACAAAAAAAAGGGAGAGTTTATACCCTTAATTTAAACCACGCTCGAGCCAAGCGAGTTAGCGCCATTTGCTGGCCCGGGTGTCGGAATCTTGACAGAGCTCGACATTCCAGCACCAACGGTCAAGTCTCGTGCCTCACTCGGATTTGAAAATATTTAAATAAAAACAGCCGTTAAACGGTAACGGAAAACTAAAACAACACACACCGTGCGGGTTTAACAGCTCTCAGCTGCGACGATGTTAGCCTACACAACACAGACTCAACTTCTTGGAAAGTGAGTGTTTTGGAATTTCTAATGCTCGACAATATCCATCTTCTACTGTCTTTTTTTTTTTTGGTGTAATTTATTAGTTGATATAAACGTGTGTATATATTTTCTACTGGTAGTAGACGATTATTAAGAGTTTCATTCACTATCAGCTATTGAAGTTAGTGTGTGAGGCGCTGGTTATTTTAATAAGCTGTCCTTTGTAATGGTTTTGGTTCGCTGTCTCGTTAATATTTGAATAGGCGGTGGTTCACGTTGTACTTTCAGTGAAGCGAAGGTATACAGACAACAACTGTGTTTATGAGATGGTCTGCTTACGCCGCTACGTTTTTATACACACTGGCAGTAATGTACATAAAAGGAAATTAATACAACGGACACCTTTTTTGAACAACTGTCGGTGCTAGTACTGGTGTGTTATTAAAAACAAAACCACGTAGAAAATAAATAAATACATACCACATTGTTGTCTCGCCGGTATGTAACAGTTTGATCAAATCACAGGGCGACAGCCATTAATAATGAAGTGCTTATTTTAATTAACAAACTTGATTATCTTTACAACGCAACAGTGGTCTGTACTTGGAAGAAACACACACGTAACTTCTAGCAAAGTAAAACAAAAAAAAAAAGATACGATTGTTGATTTACATTGAATGCTGCTTATCTGATCAGGCTAGACTAGTTAATGAGATTGTTTGGCAGTCTATTTGCACCCACTCCCGCAGTAAATACCGCTTCTCCTCGCAAAATAGTTTGGAAAACAAAACCGTGCTCTTAAATTATATGCATTTCATACGACAACCGCTCCCACCGACTATAGAAATAAAGCCGTCCGCACGTAGGCATTAGCAGCGAATTTACCTTCAATTAATCTTATTAAATGACCCGACAAAAACTCATCGGTATGTCAACATGCTTCATTCAAATTAGCAACATGTTCCAGGTATGACAAGAAACGGTCTCCTCACTCCCTTTACAGGACATATTTATCAAGGCTGTGCGTGTCTGTAGTTGTCATATTCACATGGCTAACTAGATGCATTTCAATACAATACTTTTTTTTTTTTTTTTTTTTTTTAGTAATAAAAGCGCCCTCGCTGTATCTTCGCCCGGTCGACCTTAAAACCACGTTGTTTTTTTTTTTCCCCGAAACAAAAAAGTTTCTTTTTGAATTGTGCGAGTGTTTCAAACTCGACAAGGGGGGAGGGGGCAAAAAAAAAAAAAGAGTTTATTATTGAAATACATCGCGACATTAAAACAAAGTCACGATTCGGGGGTACTGCTGTGTTTTAAACACACTACATATCTGACTACGCGAGAGGTGTTTAAACCTCATGCTGCCAGACTGTTCAAACGTGAAAATTGCGACGCTGGTGAAAGGTCATTAAACTGCAAAAACTCGGCCTTGTGGTTTGAAAAATAAAAATCCAGACACGCCGTTCTTTCAGCTGACAGCACGATCAGCAACCCCAATACGAGATTCCTGTACAACAGAGGACTTCACACAAACCCAGCAACCCCAATACGAGATTCCTGTACAACAGAGGACTTCACACAAACCCAGCAACCCCAATACGAGATTCCTGTACAACACAGGACTTCACACAAACCCCAGCAACCCCAATACGAGATTCCTGTACAACAGAGGACTTCACACAAACCCCAGCAACCCCAATACGAGATTCCTGTACAACAGAGGACTTCACACAAACCCAGCAACCCCAATACGAGATTCCTGTACAACACAGGACTTCACACAAACCCAGCAACCCCAATACGAGATTCCTGTACAACAGAGGACTTCACACAAACCCCAGCAACCCCAATACGAGATTCCTGTACAACAGAGGACTTCACACAAACCCCAGCAACCCCAATACGAGATTCCTGTACAACACAGGACTTCACACAAACCCAGCAACCCCAATACGAGATTCCTGTACAACAGAGGACTTCACACAAACCCAGCAACCCCAATACGAGATTCCTGTACAACAGAGGACTTCACACAAACCCAGCAACCCCAATACGAGATTCCTGTACAACAGAGGACTTCACACAAACCCAGCAACCCCAATACGAGATTCCTGTACAACAGAGGACTTCACACAAACCCAGCAACCCCAATACGAGATTCCTGTACAACAGAGGACTTCACACAAACCCAGCAACCCCAATACGAGATTCCTGTACAACACAGGACTTCACACAAACCCAGCAACCCCAATACGAGATTCCTGTACAACAGAGGACTTCACACAAACCCAGCAACCCCAATACGAGATTCCTGTACAACAGAGGACTTCACACAAACCCAGCAACCCCAATACGAGATTCCTGTACAACAGAGGACTTCACACAAACCCAGCAACCCCAATACGAGATTCCTGTACAACAGAGGACTTCACACAAACCCAGCAACCCCAATACGAGATTCCTGTACAACACAGGACTTCACACAAACCCAGCAACCCCAATACGAGATTCCTGTACAACAGAGGACTTCACACAAACCCAGCAACCCCAATACGAGATTCCTGTACAACAGAGGACTTCACACAAACCCCAGCAACCCCAATACGAGATTCCTGTACAACACAGGACTTCACACAAACCCAGCAACCCCAATACGAGATTCCTGTACAACAGAGGACTTCACACAAACCCAGCAACCCCAATACGAGATTCCTGTACAACAGAGGACTTCACACAAACCCAGCAACCCCAATACGAGATTCCTGTACAACAGAGGACTTCACACAAACCCAGCAACCCCAATACGAGATTCCTGTACAACAGAGGACTTCACACAAACCCAGCAACCCCAATACGAGATTCCTGTACAACAGAGGACTTCACACAAACCCCAGCAACCCCAATACGAGATTCCTGTACAACACAGGACTTCACACAAACCCCAGCAACCCCAATACGAGATTCCTGTACAACACAGGACTTCACACAAACCCAGCAACCCCAATACGAGATTCCTGTACAACAGAGGACTTCACACAAACCCCAGCAACCCCAATACGAGATTCCTGTACAACAGAGGACTTCACACAAACCCCAGCAACCCCAATACGAGATTCCTGTACAACACAGGACTTCACACAAACCCAGCAACCCCAATACGAGATTCCTGTACAACAGAGGACTTCACACAAACCCCAGCAACCCCAATACGAGATTCCTGTACAACAGAGGACTTCACACAAACTCCTTTTAAAACATTCAAGTACACATTTGGAAAATGTTTCATACATACAAGTCGATTAAAAATAACACCATAGAAATGAACACGCACTGTAGTCGAAGGTATATTTATATAGATAGTTTTATTTGACATTTGTATGTTTGGGAGCTTGTAAATCACATGGAGTACAAACTGAGGAGACGATTTCGCTTGTATAAATACCTTTTTCATTTGAAGAGGGGCGGCGAAGAAAAGACGACCAACGTCACTGATCTTAAAATCTGATAATTTACCAGACGTGTGGGTTTCATACAAAAAAAAAAAAAAATCAAATAAATTCCGTGTGGGAAAGAAATGGCGCCTACAGTGTGGAAAAGAATAATTGAAAAAAAACAAAGCAAAATGCAACGAGTAATTGTATTTATTTATATAAAGTGTTTTAACCCTCCTCCTCTTCTCTCAATTAGAGTAATCAGCAGACGGCTGAACTCTGCAGCCAGGCACCGCTTGGTGCGCTTGCAAATCAAATCAACAGGTTATCTACCGCGGATAAGACTGTGTCGCGATCAATAATATCCAGCGTCTTAAACGCTTTCTAAATGAACACTGCTGGGGCGAGAGTTCAAAACTTAGTCACGGCACCCTCCCCTCTCTCGCCCCCGGCGCGCTCCTCTCAGGAGGTGTTTTTAAAGCTTTCCAAAGCGCTACATGGTTTACTGTGTTTAAACTCACACAGCTACGTGTAGCACTGAACTTTATAGTGCATATGACAAGATGCAATTGAAAGTGTATTGATTACATCTGTAGAGATTTAAACAATATGTACTATCCATTAGACATTACCCTGTCAAGCACTCAGTTCCCTGTGTGTGTGTGTGTGTATAAATTAGCCCATACAATATTATGTTTTATAGGACATCGTGTTCTTTAAGTAAAACGACACCAACACAGGACTGTGGCATGTTTTAAACACATACCATTCCACTGTCATAACTATCTATCCATTATTATCGGTACACAGACTAACACACTAATACGTGTATTTACAATAAACACATTAGCGCATCCGACTCCATTCCTACCTTGCATTATTAAACAACCACCTCTACCCCCTCTCCTCAGCCAGAAGAAATACAATTAAAATAAAGTTTAGATATTGGTAACGGCCCGTCTTTCAATATATGTACCTCCGATATTAAATCCAGCACGGACACTATTAGAGTCGAATAGGACTCGCATCTCTCTCTCTCACACACACACACACACACACACACACACAGACAAGCGGACGTCTAACTTCCGGAAATGCCTTCTTACTGTATTTAGTAAACTGAAAAGAAACAGTCACGATTGAAAAACTTTGCAACGCCAGAAAATACAAACAAAATACCAAACCCTTGCTTGTGTTATGTATTAACTTTTATAATCCGCCCCCCGTTAAAAAAAATAATAATAATAAATACACAATTACAGCAGATTAAGATAAATGTAAAAAAAATAAGACAACGTTACACTGAAGTTAGAAAGGCCTTTGCCGGTTTCGTCTAAAAGTTAAATATAATTTTAAAAATCACGCAGAGAAAAGGCAATGAAAGCATTCAACAGGTCATATCATTCCCCGAATCAATGACCTCGGTCTACTAGTCGCTTACTCATTTAGAAATACACCAGCTGATCGGTTTAAAACAACACATATACATTCGCACCGGGGTTTCTATTCCGGCTTTGCCAACAAAAATCGAAGTAAAATAAAACGAACAAACAAACTCCATATTTGTTTCCACCAAAAATGCAGCCGCACTCGAACCCTAAACGCGATCTCTCCCTAATACAAAACAGCCGGACATAAAACTATTCTCTCCACCCCACAAAACCAACACCGTAACGAAACGAAAGCGTTACTCCCAGCATTTGGGCAGAATTCAATCATGTTTCATGCAGCTTCCCCTTCCGAAAATTGACCCCAGTTCCACAGACGACTCAAAACAGCTTAGAACACCACCACAAATAAATAAAACTACACGAACACAAGCCCGGCTCAAATAAGACTTTACAGCTACTCTCCAGTCAGACACGAACGAAAGCGCTCGACACACACAACGCCACCACAAGAGGTTTGCTTTTAACTGAAACAACAACAACAACAACAATAATCATTACACATTGTCCGCATACCTGTTTCGCCGGGGGTTTTCATGACTGTATGATTGGGATGGGAATTCGAGTCCCTCTGTTTTTTCTTCTTGGCTATTTCTTCCTCTCCTTTTCCTTTCTGTGTGTGTGCGAGTACAGAGAGCGAGTGCCACTGGAAACTTTTCCCCCTCCTCCTCTCTCTCTCTCTCTCTCTCTCTCTCTTTCTCTTTCTTTCAGTCACTCCTCTCGGTGTGGCTCGCTTGCTCTGCCCTCTCCCTCCTTCGGTGCAGAAGCGGTACTGCGATGGGTGTCTTAAAAAAAAAAAAGTAAAATGGTGTTTGTGTTTTGGAGTTGGAGGGGTGAAGGGGAGTTAGTTTCCACTTTATCAGAACAGTCTGTTGAAATGTTGTCCAATATTTTCCACTACCCGAGCGTGCATATTGAAGAAATCCAAAGCGCGTCGGTTCTGCTGCTCGTTTCCAGTCGCACAGTACACAGCTCACTGCCTGCTGCTGCTTTTCTCACTTGTTTCTCTGTTTCTGTTTCTCTCTCTCTCTCTCCTTTTTTTTTTTTTTATTTTTTCTCCCCTCCTCCTCCTCCTCCCTTTCCCTTTGCTCTCCTCGCGCCGTGGTTTAATATTTCACTCCATGGGCCGCCCACGCGAGTCCCGCCCACCGCTAGCGTTCTCTGGCGTCACTGCAGCACGCGGCGTTGTCATGGAGACACAGCGGCGCCACACGAGCAAAGCCATCAGACGTCCCCGCCTCTTTCCCAGTGGACACCACGCAACGTAGTCGGCGTGAAGAGCGGCGTTACCTCTACGCACTCTGCTCGCTCATTACTTTAGCGATTTCACTTTTTATTGGTTTTTAAAAATAAAATAATCATTAAAAATATTCTGTACATAGCATTAATATATTTATTAAAAGCAAACACACCAATAGTTTCTTATACATTTGTGTTAAAAACAGGATTATTGTTAACTGTCTTTAAAATTTAATCACGTATTACTGCTTATGAAATCTAGTGAGGGTTTTGTTAACGACCATCAGTTGGGTTGTCCTGTAGTCGAATTGATTAATGTTTTCTTGGGACACTCGATACCTACTGAACAGGATGTGCGCCACCCCGCCGTTACATAATCATTTCTCAAGATTCAAACCGTGTGTATGCTTTAGTCATTTCAGTATTAACAAATTACTCGAATATACCTTTTGTTCTTTTTTCCTCTGCTCCCAATAAATCGAGTTTTTTTTTGTTTGTTTGTTTGTTTTGAATGTCTGGCAGCTAAATAAATAGTAGTTTGTGTTTTTGACTGCTTGATTTGTATCTGGGTCAAGCTAGTCTGGCTGTTTTATGTTTTACTGTTGAGTAAAGAAAACAAGGAATTTTGAGCTTTGATCGAGGTTTGTGTGTGTTTTTTTTTTCCTTCCGTTGTATGTTGTTGACAAATTCTACCATTTATATATTTAAAAATAAAAGTATTATAATAGTTACCAAAAATTACTTATTTTCCCTCTTTCTCCCTCCGTCACTCCCTCCGTCCCTCTCCCCCTGTGTGTCTCAAGCTGTGCTCAGGGTGCACAGTGCTGCCATTGTGCGAACTACAGACTCAACATGAGAGAGAGAAAATAAGGGGAAGGGACAGAGATAGACACACACATCAGTGCTCTATTCAATAATATAGAATGTTGAATACAAACTATAGAACACGGGACATAGAAAACTAACTCTAAGGAAGTTCTCCCTCTGTCTATCTCGCTCCCTCTTTCACCTTTCCTCTCATCACTTTCTCCCTCTGACCTCTCTTTTCCTCTTTGTTTTTCCCCAATTCCTCCTTCTTCCTCCTCTCTCTCTCTCTCTCTCTCTCTCTCTTTCTCAATAGCCTCTTTGTAGTTCAGTTTGTTTATTTTTCTAGAATGCGGGCCCTCACATAACTTCACTAACTCACCCACTCACCTCCGTACAGTGTGTGTGTGTCTCACTATGTGTGCGTCAGTGTCTCAGTGTGTTTGTGTCTCAATGTGGGTGTGTTTCAGTATGTGTGTGTCTCGATGTTAGTGTGTTTCAGTGTGTGTGTGTGTCAAAATGTTTATGTGTGTTTCAGTGTGTGTGTGTGTCTCAATTGTAGTGTGTTTCAGTGTGTGTGTGTCTCAATGTGGGTGTGTTTCAGTATGTGTGTGACTGTGTGTGTGTGTCTCAATGTGAGTGTGTCTTAATGTGTGTGTGTCGGTATGTTACTGTGTGTGTCAATGTGTGTCTCACTGTGTGTTTCAGTGTGTGTGTATGTCTTAGTGTGTGTGTGTGTTTCAGTGTGTGTATGTCTTAGTGTGTGTGTTTCAGTGTGTGTGTGTGTCTCTGTGTCTGTGTTTCTCAATGTGTGTGTTTCTGTGTCTGTGTGTCTCAGTGTGTGTTTCTGTGTGTGTGTCTCTGTGAGTGTGTGTCTAAATGATGCAGTATGTTTAAACGATATTAAACATATTTATTAAGTTGTTGACCATTAAAACTATTTACTTTAGTCACAACTTTCAATATAGTGGCAATTGCTATTTATTGCTCCCTCTCTCTCCTTTACTTTCCCTCTCTCTTTCCCACTCTCACTCATTCCCCCTTTCCCAGTTAGCAGCTGCGGGTCACTAATCAGATTATCACGCCGACTCTGTGGCACAAGAGAAGAGACTGACAGCCGTGCGAGAGAGAGAAAGAGGGAGCTTATATTTGCTGTGCAGACTTTAGCAGTGCTTGTATGACTTGTCAGGCCTGTAAAGACCATTTGAATTTGAATTGAGCAATAGGAGAGAAAGCTACTCATATCTGTGAGTGTGATGGATATAGATAGATAGATAGATAGACAGATAGATAGATAGATAGATATTTTTATTTCTGTATATTTGATTCTTAACTTTAGTTTTGGCAATGCTTGTATGACCATTTGAATTTTATTTTGGGGAGGGGAGGAAAGCGAGAGGGGGAGGGAGGGAGAGGGAGAGGGAGAGGGGGAGGGAGGGTGTCTGGTCTAATGAGGGGAAGCTGTGCTGTCCAGGCGAGGTGCCAAAAGGAAAAGTTTGTTCCTGAGTCAGAAATAAACAGCGTGAAGCTGAGACTATAAACAGCAGAACGATCAAGATAGCAGCACTGAGCCAGGACACAAATAGCAGGGAAACTCCTCCCAAACCTCTCTCACACACCCTCTCTCACACTTCTCCCTACCTCTCTCACACTCCCTTTCTACACCCCTCCCTCCCTCTCTTACACTCCCTCTCTACACCCCTCCCAGACCTCTCTCACACTCCCTGTCTCACACCCCTCCCTCCCTCTCACACTCCCTCTCTCACCTCCCAAACCCCTCTCACACTCCCTCTCTACACCCCTCCCAGACCTCTCTCACACCCCTCCCTCCCTCTCTCACACGCCTTCTCTCACACCACTCCCAAACCTCTCTCACACCTCTCCCAAACCTCTCTTACGCTCCCTCTCTCACACCACTCCCAAACCTCTCTCACACTCCTCCCAAACCTCTCTCACACCTCTCCCAAACCTCTCTTACGCTCCCTCTCTCACACCCCTCTCTCCCTCTCTCTCACACTTCCTCTCTCTACACCCCTCCTTCCCTTGCTCAAATTCCCTCTCTACACCCCTCCATCCCTCTCTCTCACGAGAGTGCTGAGCAACATTTAAAAATGGAGAATAATAATAATTCTTTGCTTGTTTGTGTTTCTGAGGTGTAGATGAAATGGACCTGTGTGAAGTTACTGTCCCCTGCTGTACCTTGCTGAGTTCGGTGCTCTGTTTGGACTGAACCTCATATCTGGGTGTGTTTAATACTGACAATACCGAAATTAATAATGAAAATTAAGAATAATATTAATACTACAAGGCTAATAATAATACATTAATAAGCGTAAAACAGCTCTACATTTTTTCAAAATGAAATTAAATTATACAAATTCGAAAACAACAATTCTTACCATCTTATTTAGCCAATTAATACATAACTTCAATCCTGCCTGTCATCTCCACTTGTTTCCTGCAGGTGGCTATACCGTTCGCTCCCTCTGATCACTGATGAGAAATGCTCAGGAGCGCTCTGAATGGCTCAGCAGGAGCGGAACTGAGCAAGTTGTTACGTTGATTCTTTTACTGAGCCGCTCGGAGCCGCTCACGTACTTAACGCACCCACTACCTCTCTGTCACACTCACACACTCCCCCTCTCTAACACTCCCTCGCTCACACTCACACTCTCTCTACGTCTCTCCCTCCCCTCCCTCACTCTTTCTCTCTCGAGCAAAAGGAAACGATCTCAACACAGAAATTGCATAGTTAACCTGGACCCCCGTGTGTCACTTGTGAGTGTGTGTGTGTGTGTGTGTGTATGTGTGCGTGCTCACATGTTTATAGTGCCTAAAGGGTGAAAAAAATACACTAAACAAACACTTGTGTCTGTCTGTCTCAGTGTATCTGTGTCTGTGTCAGTGTGTGTGTGTGTGTGTGTGTGGGGGGGGGGGGGCTTTAATTAGCTATGACTTACCCTTAATGAGACACAGACTTCATCAAAGAAATACACAAAATAAAAAAACATCTTGAAAATATTTCGACTCTTAGTAAGTACTGAGTCAGTGTGGTTTCGATCAATCGCAAAATGAATTAAATACTCTCCTCTAATCCAAGCCACAATAAAGGAGAGAGATGGCAATGAAAATGGAATGAAAGAAATCAGTTCATTTCTGTCTGCTGAGCAAAGAACCAGAGCAAATCCTTTCAAGCATTTCAGTAACTCGAGCAACTTCAAAAGATTTATTTCTTTAAAAGTGTTATTTTTTAACAGCAACTACAAACCAGTAGCTTCTGTTTCCCATTAGTGGGATATGTGTGAAGTATCTCACTCTTTCCTCCCTCTCTCTCCCCCCTCTCTATCTCTCCCCCTTTGTCTCTCTTTCTCTGTCACTCCCCCTCTTTCTCTTCCACACCTTACTTCTCCCTCCCCAAATTTTATCCACTCTCTATCCCACCTCCACCTCTCTCCCAGTTCCCTCTTCCCCTCCCCCTCTTTCTTTCCCTCATCACTCTCCTATTTTCTCTCTTCCCCATCTTCCTTTCCCTTCCCCTCATACCTCTCTCCCCTCCCAACCACCCCTCTTTCACTACTCCCCCCTCTTTTTCCTCCCCTCCTCCTCCCTCCTCCCTCCTCCCCCCTACAGTTTCAAACACTACCATTAATATTTAATCATCTTTCCTTCAGTGAAGTTCTGTCAAAGCTCTGAGGATTAAATAACAATTCCTGCTCAATCTCAGTTTCATCCTCCCCCCTTCTCCTCCCTCCTCCCATTTAATAGTCCATAACTGGCGCATAACCCAACATAACCCACCTCCACCCCACATAGGCACTAAACTAATACTCTGGGGTATTGAAAGAGAAAGGGAGCCCCCTACTGAGCTAAACTGTTACTGCAGCTCATCTGAGCAGATCCCAATCAGAGATGAAGCAGTACTGGCCATGGCTGATCCTGCTGCTGTTCCTGTTTAGTTGATCTCTGAGTGGTATAGTTAGTTTACTCTGCTTCCATTCTATCACTGGCAGCCTCATTCCATTGTAGCTGGCCAAGATTTGTGCTACCATTGCCCCTCCGTGTAATACAGAAACGTCATTGCATTGCATTGTAGTGCCACTGTCTGTCTGCCATTGCATATCGTTTCGGAAGGGTATAGTTAGCACACTGCGGTCCCATTCTACCAGCCTCATGCCATTGTAGCTGCCCTGTACTTGTGCCACTGTTGCCTCTCAGTATAATACAGAGCCATTGCATTGCCATTGAAATGCCCCAGCCTGTTTGTCTGCAGTGCCATTGAAGATGATTGGGAGAGGGGGGCATCTCAGTAAAGTGTAAGTGTATTTTTGAGAATCAGTTCCACTTCAGCAGGGAATTCAATCAGCACCTGCCAGCTGATGATATCAAACTGTTTGAAGTGCAAATCCACTATCTGCTGCAAAAACACTTAATCAGGAGCTTGGAAAGGGAGGTCGGCACAACCCCACATTCACTGGTCTTGCTTTAAACGAGTGCTAACCGTGGCTTCTTCAATCCACTTTCTTATCTCTCATAAGCACTGCTTTACATGATCGCTGGCCCCCCTTCCAAGGAGTGCTAGCCACAGAAACATTATTTGAAAGAAGCAATGGTTAGCTGTCTTGAAGAAGGTCAAAATAGATTTGCATAAAGTGTATGTGTTCCAGAAACTGCCACAATCTAGAACCATTTCACCACTATCAACCTTTATTTAATTATTATTATTATTATTATTATTATTATTATTATTATTATTATTATTATTATTATATGAAGGTTTAAAAGACACGTTAGTCTGTTCAATTGTTTCATTGCTATTGTAGTGCTGCTGTCTGTCTGTCTGTCTGTCTGTGTGCATTGCAGGGGGGTGGAGGGGTGATTGACAGTTGACATAAAAGAACGTTGTAGGGGTCAGGCTGGGGTGCAGAGAGGAAAGGTCGCGGTCTAGTCAGGGTCAGGAGTCCTGCAGAGAAGTTTAAGAAGAGTCTGAGAAAGGAGTGTGGAGTGAGGGGGGCAGTACTGCCTAACGGATTTACATACAAGAGACTATGAGCTCCCCTTTAAGAGATCTCCCGTTAAGAGAATGATGATGCAAATCTCTGTTAATGTAATAGTGGTAGACAATGCTGTGTTTGTTGTACTGCTCCCTTACATTGTGTAGGACGTTTGCAACCATTCTGAGTGCTTCATGTTACGATTACTCCAATGGCATTGTTATTTGTATTCATTGATACGTCTGTGTTGCTTATTTGACTGAGTTCAGGAGCTAGTTCTAGTTGTCTAGTTGTTCATAATATGTAACACTTTGCTCACTGTCACTCACTGACAATTTGCACTTGCTTGTAAATAGCGCCCCCTATGTTCATTCTTCATATCACAGGATACCAAAGTTACACTTTGAGCAGGGGCTGGTTCATTAATTATCTTTTCTGTGCTTTACTGCTGTGTGTCAGTGTATGTTAGTATGTGTGTGTTTGTTAGTGTGTGTATGTTATCAGTGTGTATGTGTCAGTGTGTGTGTGTGTATGTGTATGTCTACAGTAGTCTAGTGGTTAGAGTTTAGTGGCTGGGAAGGAGGAAGGGAGTCTGCCAGTCTGTTTAGCCTTCAGTTTAATAGATTGCAGCAGCAGTACAGTTGTTCAATCTGCCATTATTAATACTGTATATAACAGTGGACACAGCTGAGCTCTGCTAAATATCTTTTCTCTATAAACTGTGCTTTTACTTAAGCTGCTTTGCTATGTAAGTCGGTAAGCGAATATATTAAAATTCAAACACATGCTCCCTTTGAGCTATGTGTGAGTGTGTGTGTGTGTGTGTACAGCTAGGTATAACCCGTCTTTGTTTGTACTAGAAGGGCTGCACTATTGCTAATAGTAAAAACATACACGCGCACACACCACGGGATAATTCGAGTTTACTCCAGGCCACGCCCACCCGCTACAGCTGGTGGCAACACGCGTGTTGACATCACCGCTCCGCCTTGCCATTGGTCAGAGAACCGGTCTAAGCACGGCCAATGGGAACGCGGGATGGTGACGTCAACTTTGAACTCTTCGTCCTGGCTGGACAGGGCGGAGCGTGTTGATCGGTGACGTCGCAGTAGAGACGAAGGGAGCGCTGTGATTGGGTTAGGAAAAGGATTCTGTTGCTGAGAGGAAACACAGACCAGAGTTTACAAAAAAAAAAAAAAAAAAAAAAAAAAATCACAGAAACAGAAACAAAAGCGCGGCTGAAAAAGGTGACGGACGGTGAGTTTTGCCTTCGAAAAATCGTGTTCCACTTTTTAAAATGTTACCTCAGGCTGCAGAAGCCTGTAGAAATTTGCAAGTTTTCAAAAAGAAAGACAGTTGTATTTTTTAAAAGTGTAGCGTTTCAGCCCCCACTTCTTTTACTTTTTGGCGCTGTCTGTTGTGGAATGGGTGTTTTTTTTTTTTTTTTTTTTTAGTATGCGCTTTAAACCGTGGAAGTTGATTTTAAAAACTACAACACCCAGAGACCACTGCGCGGGGAAGAGTAGCGCCTGCGTGTTTGGCGTTGGTAAACAAGCCCTGTGCTCTAGGGCCGGGCTACTGCGATTGGCCACTTGAGTTCTGTCTCCGCCCCTGTGCCCCTCTCTCTGCTGTTACTTAGCGTCCTGACTCTCGGATTGGTTACTGTATATGCCAGGGCTGAAGCGCAGAAGCCATCGACTCCGCCCTCTCCGAGCCTTCTCCCACCCGGGATTGGCCGACTGGACCCGCCTGTCAACCTGAATCTGACAGTCCGCCCCGCCCCGAGGAGTTGCAGCCGCGGGGACTGGCTACTGTACCTGTCAGTGAATTCTGATTGGATAGACGGGCCAGCTGTTAGAGGTTCATTCACCATTTTGTGTCTGTGGAGTAAAACAAGCGAGCAGAGTTTTGTGTGTTAATTTGTATGATGTGTTTTTGTTTTTTTATCTGAAGGAAAATAAAATAACACGCCGCGATGTCGGAGCTGTCGAGTGGAGCGGTGTCGTAGGGTGGCCCCCGTGACCGAGGCGCGTTCGTTTGGTTCGTGGTAAGTGTCAAGTAGCCGAGTAGTTTTTACATAGTAAACTAATGCTGCCCCGCTCTCGTAGTAATTCCTGTACTGAGCGAAGAAAAACCGGGGGGGGGGGAGTTTTATGTTCTTGCATTTTTTATTTATTATTTGTTTTTTTAATGTTTATCCACAACGTGTGATAACATGTTTACAGAGAAATTTCCCCCACTTCGTGTTGCAGGAATCATTTCCTGTCCGTTAAATTATTATTATTATTATTATTATTATTATTATTATTATTATTATATATGTATAAAATGCACGAGCAGTTTTGCCGGTCTCTTGGAGAATATGCTAATTTTTGGTTATTATTGTCAATCTTTTTCTTTTTTTTAACGTGACTAGTAGCAGACTACAGTAAAGTCAAACAAAACACAGCACTACATATTTCTGCCCCCTATCAATAACACAGTAGTGCTGGTGTTGCTCTGTAAACTGATTGCTTACAATCTATTAACATACCCTGTCTATCTATCTATATGTATGTCTCATCATACCATCTTATATGTACATGTGTACGTTATATGCACAGTATATTTTCCCTATATGCTATGTTGATAAATCCAGGCCTCTCTGCTATAGTAAGTACCATGCATAATGCTCTGTGCTAGTAGATTTTACTTGTACTGTTAGTACTGCATCCCTCTCATGTGACTGGACTTGGTGGAGCTATAGCAGGACTAAAACTTGTTTTTTGGAGAACCATCCCTTCTCTAAGGGGGATTGAGGGAGGGAGGAAGCAGTTCAGTCTCCGTGCCTCAAGATCAGGTGTTCCACTTTCCGACCAGATCATTAAAACACGAACCTGCTAGCCCCCCCCCCCCCCCCCTAGGGGGGGGGGGGGTCCAAGAGTTCTACCCAGGCCTCCAAGAGGAAATGCTGGTCTAGTGCATTAACATGAACCCGCTAGCGCCACCTAGCTCCCCCAGAGGAAAGGCTGGTCTAGTGCATTAGCAAGAACCCATGAATCAACCTACAACTGTGGAAAAAAACGATGCACACATATACCACAGATTTGAAGAGTGCCTTTTCACCCTCCCAGCAGATGACAGCAATGATACAAAGACTGGGTTGCACCCAGTAGCAATACACTGCTTCAGTAAAGTGGTTGCTCAGCTGATTGCTTTGCCTTCCTGAGACGATGTGTCAGTGACAGGAGAACGTGTCTTTAGGACAGGGAATACAGTTTTACGATCTTAAGATGGCACACCTTTCTTGCTTTGTTACTGAGTTGCCAGAAGTTTAGTTGATATGTTTAGTTCATCTTCAAATGCCAGTGTTTTGTATTAAATAATAAGAAAGTATTAAAAAGTACAGTTCTCTGCACTGTATTTAGTTTTGTGCACTGTATTTAGTTGTGTGCACTGTATTTAGTAATGCACACTGTATTTAGCAATGTACACTAGTTCTGTGCACTGTATTTAGTTCTGTGCACTGTATTTAGTAGTGTACAATGTATTCAGTAATGTACACTGTATGTAGTTGTGTACACACTATTTAGTTCTGTGTACTGTATTTAGTAATGTACAATATTTAGTTCTGTGCACTGTATTTAGTAATGTACACTGTATATAGTTGTGTGCCTGTGTTTAGTTTTGTGCACTGCATGTAGTTCTGTGCACTGTATTTAGTTACGTTGTCAACATTGTGTTTTATTAACATTTGAATAATAAGCTTGAGTGGTACAAAAATCAATGAAAACATAGCTAAAATGTAATATCTTTTCTGTTACAGTATTGAGAGTTGCCAGAAATTTACTTGAGATCTCTCTCTCTCTCTCTCTCTCTCTCTCTCTCTTTCTTTCTCTCTCTATAATATATATATATACACACACACACACACACACACACACACACACACACACACGCATGCACGCAATTCAGCTTCCAGTTACGGTATGGGTTAGTTTTGTATTAATAATGGTTAGAAAAGTATTTCTGGGTACATTAATGCTACTTGCATATGCATGTGTGATCAGTAAAGAGTCCATAAAGACTGAAAAACAATGACGAGGACCACAGATTGAATGGCAAAAAGAGGTAAATCTCTCAGCCTCTCGGAGCAACTTAACCCTACCACACTGCCTAGGGTAAATGGCCTCTTTGAGAAGCTGTGTGCTGCAGGGATTAACCAGTGTTTTGTAACCAGTTATTTTGTAATGTAGCATCTATGTTGTGCTAGTGTTTCCCCCCCACACTTTGACATATGTGCTAGGGATTTTTATCTTACAAAGCTGGCATCTCTGTTCACAATCTATTTATTGATTAATATTGGTCAGGGACAATGCACAATTCTTATTTCATTGCCGCCATGGGACTCATTGTACTGTATGCTGGACTTGGTCTTATTTCTAGTCATTGGTCCCACAGAGACAGGGTTAAACACCCTCTCAAGCCTGCCCCGAGACTTGCTCAGCAAACTGCATCAATCAAGAACTCTTTAAAGATGAAACGGACCACTTCACCACTCTAGCTGCTTTGTTTTATGTTTTTGTTGAGCGAGGGGTGCTGGAGCGACCGTTTCCAGATCCTTGCTTCGCCGTCGTTTGGAGACAAGCGCGTGGGTTCACGTGACTCGCCCAAGGTTTTTAAGAGCAAACATCAATCGCTGCTCCGCTCCACACACACGCACTGACACACACACACACACACACACACACACACACACACACAGTGCCCGCATTGGAATATTCATGATGCCAATAAACCAGGCCTCAACTGCACAGCGTTTTGTTAGAGAAAAAAAAAAATATTGTTTTGATGGATAAATACTGGGACTAAATGTTGTTATGGGTTGATGTTAATGCACTAGACCTGCCTTTCCCTTTCCTCTGGAGGCCTGGGTTCCAGTCTGGGGGGCTAGGTGGTGCTAGTGGGTTCATGTTAATGGCTTTCATTTGGGTTGAGACGAGTAGTTAGAGAGCTGAGAGTAGCAGAGGGAAATAGAGCTTGTCTGGGTGATGTCATGGCCGCAGTGCTAATATCAGACAGAAAGGAAGTTGCATTTCTTTGAAACGGGGGCACGTCACTCAACCAGCAGTGAAGCGGTTAAAACTGAACATGTAAAAAAAACAGTGCGAAAACGACCAGAATTTCCATTCCTCCCACTCCCTCCTCTCTCACTCTCTCTCGCTGTCTTTCTCTGTTTTTTTCATCGCCTCTTTATCCTTTCTTCTCTCCCATTTTATCTCCTCTCCTGTCTATCTCTTTCTTTCTTCCTCCTCTGTTTTTGTCTTCCTCTCGCTCTGTCTATCGCTCTCTCTCGCTCGCTCTCTCTCCTCTCTGATTCAGAGCTGTTCAGTGTGTGAGTTCAAGGCAGATAATGATGATAGTCTCATTTCCTGTTTGTGAATTTCACCAAGACTGATTTATTATTATTATTATTAGTAGTCGTGGTAGTTGTAGGCTTGGTGTTCCAGTGGTTAAAGATACCAGGAGATTCAAATCCTGGCTCAGCCACTGACTCGCTGTGTGTGGCCTTGAGCAAGTCACTTAACCTCCTTGTGTCTGTCCTTCAGAGCAGACGTAAAACAAACGAGGTCCTATTGGAAGAGACTCTGCAGCAGCAGCAGCAGTTGTTGATGATGCATAGTTCACCCTCCTAGTCTCTGTAAGTCGCTTTGGATAAAGGTGTCTGCTAAATGACTCATTCATAATAGTAGTAGTGTTAGTATTACAATCACTATAAAGTGTATTTCTTGTTTGATTTTGATTCCGTTGTTTTTCTTCAGATCTGAGTTTTTAGTGATCTGTAAATCATCGGCAAACTTTTTATAACACACTCCTGGCCTCCTTATAAACGTTTCGGATTGCATTTGGCTATAATCCGATTAACTCTCCATATTCATACAAACCGTTTAACCCTTCACGGACTGTGCGCTTGTTACGTGTCATGAGGACCCCCTGTGTGCTGCACCGGCTTAAAAACCTACTTTTCCGTATTGAAGCTCATGCAGCTTTTGCTCCTTTTTGTCTGTTCGCCATCTGGTGGATACCTGCAGCAACTACACCTAGGGATCAAATTGACCACGCAATAAAATATATTTAAAAAAAACAGCTGTGAGTTACAGCACGTGTATAAAGTTACACCGTAACACATTATAAAAGCACATATGTTCTGTTTGTTCATCCATTTATTTACTTTTGTGTGTGTGCATTTGTTTTTTGTTTTTTCAGATACTGTAAATAACGTCTTAAGGACGAGTAGAAAAGGAACAAGGAAGAGGAGGAGGAGGAGGAGGAAAGGAAGAGAGAACGAAAGAAACAAAAAGAAGGATGCCGTTGAAAAAGCAAGGGGGGCGCTCGCCCCCCTCCACCAGGACCAAAGCAGGGAAGAAACGTGGCCCTTCAGCCCAGCAGAACACCCCCGGTGCCCAGGGGGCCCAGGAGTCTACAGGAGGGGGGAGGGATGCAGAGAGGGAGCGAGAGAAGCAGCCGTCTTCAACAGGGGCTCAGCGCAGACCACAAGCGAGCCCAGCGGACGCCCATTATTCACAGAGCAGGACTTCTAACAGCAGAGTGCAGAGCCAGGACACAGCGGCCTCTCCCAGCAAAGGGAGCCACCAACACCATCCGCTCCCCCAGCACCGCCCTCCCCCTCCACAGGGCTCCAAGCTCAGAGAGGGCAAAGGGGCAAGGGCCAGGGAGAGCCAGCGCCCGCAGAGCACAGTAGGACTGGGGCCGGGAGAGGCGGATTGTGGAACAGGAGAGCCCTCCTCTAGCAACGCCAGCAGCAGCAGCAGCACCAGCACCAACCCTCCCTCCAGCCGGAAAACCGCCACCTTCAAATCCCGCGCCCCGAAAAAGAAGTACACTTTGGAGCATTATAGGAGTAGTTTAGGAGAAGGAGGAGGAGGAGGAGGAGAAGGAGAAGTAGCAGGGGGTGCTGGGAATACAGAGGCCATTTCGGGGGACACCATGGAGAGTGTGGGAGCCTCTCCAGTCAGCAGCAGCAGCAGCAGTAGTGGGGTTGCTTCTGATGGCAGCCGGGAAGACAGCAACGGCAGTGAGGCCCTGAGTTCGAATCTCGCCAGCTCAGGGGGGCAGACTGGGCTGGGGGAAGCCTTGGCAGCCCAGCCGGAATCAGGAAGAGGAGATGACGCTGGGAAGACAGCAGATCAGAGCAACCCCGATGGAGAACCCGACAGCATCAACGATGACGACGACAATAAAAATAACAACAATAATAAACATGATGAAGACGACAACAGTGATAACTACAACGACGACGCAAACAACCAGGAGGGTAAGTGCGGTCTGCTGTCCGTACGCTCCTCTTCCACGGACACCGCCAGCGAGCACTCTGCCGACTCTGAGCTGGAGGAAGCCAACGCCAACCGTAACCCACCTGCCCCAAGCAGCTCCACCGCAGCCAGGCTCCCCCCGCACCCGCCCCTGCCTGTCATGCACACACCCTCCCCCCAGCCCCTGCCTCTCGCACCCTCGGAGCAGCAGTGGGAGTTTCGACTAGGGCTCCCGTCCCATCGGCTGCTGGCTTGGAGGAGGGAGGGTCCCCAGCGTGGTGTGGAGACGCAGGGGAGCCTCTTGCAGGGTCTGGGGGTGCAGTTCCACGGGGAGCGCTCCCTGACCTTCTACGAGGGCCCCCCCCTGCCGCTGCCTCCCGTTCTGGATGAGGCCCTGCCCCACGATGCCGTTGTCGCTGTGGGAACCAGGGTGTGCGCCCGTGATGGCCGGGACGAGAGCCGCTACAGGGAGGGGGTCGTCACGGAAACGAGCCCTGGGCCCCCCCAGTCCTACAGGGTGCGGTTTGACAGAGCTTCCAATAATAATCCTAACAATAATGATAATAACAGGAACAATGATAATAATAATAATGATGACAATGACGCCAGCAGGAGTAACAGCGACCCAGGTGCGTCCGGTCAAGAGAAGGACTGGGCTTGGGTTGCCCGCTCAAGCCTAAGGCTGCTGCAAGCTCCCTGTGGGGGTAACAAGGAAAGCCCCTCCTCTTCCTCATCAGTTACTTCGGCAGCAGCAGTAATACTCGTAGGTCCAGGAGGGGGAGTAAGAGGAGGGGGTGGTGTCGTAGTCGAGGGGGGCAGCAGCGAGAGAATCAGGGGGGACCCTCCTCCTCCTCCCTCTCCTCCTCTTCGTCTCTCTTCCGCCAGTGAAACACAAACTCCGGAAGAGATGGAGATGGAGGTGGAAAAGGAGATCTGCACTATCAGTGCCGGCCGCGGGGTTATAAGCGTCAACACCAATAACAGCAGCAGCAGCAGCAATAATAATAACAGTACTAGCGTTTCTGCCGGCAGCAGCGAGATGGCCATTGGAGACGACAGCAGCAGCAGTAGCAGCCCTCGCTTCAAACCACAGCAGCTCAGCTCTCTGCACCCCTCTCTGTCTCTCCAGCCCACTGCAGCACAGAACCAGTCCCTCCTGCTGCTCTCCGCAAGGGAGACCCAAAACAAGAACCTGCACCAGAACCAACAGCAGCAGCATCCTCTAATCCAGAACCACACCCCTCCTGAAGACATGGAGGTGTCCAAGATCAGCCTGAACATGGCCTCCCCTTTAAGGGCAGAAAGTGTGGCTTTGCTTTTGGACAGAGGAGGTGGAGGTGTGGGAGAGGAGGATGGGGGGGCGGAGCGGCCAGGCTCCCGGGGACCCCCTGCCTCCCTGCAGCAGCACGGCTCCCAGAGACAGATTCTTTCCCCCTCCAAGTCTGCAGGGTACCCCCCGATGACAGGGGTTCGGGGAGGGGGAGGGGGAGTGTTGCCTTTGGTGCTGACAGGTGGCTCCTCCAATCGATGCCTCCTCCTCCCTGAACAGCCCTCCCCCCTCCTGCTGAGCCAGGAAGTGATGTCGTCGTCGGCAGGAAGCGGGAGGAGCAGTGCCAACAGCAGCAGCCAGGGAGGAGGGAGCGGCTGCACCACGCCGGGGGGGCTGGGAGGAGGAGGAGGAGGAGGAGGAGGGGGGGAGGAGAGGGGGGGGGGGGGGGGGGAGCGGGTCTTCCTCTCGCTCTCGCACCCCTCTGACTGCGGCCCAGCAGAAATACAAAAAAGGGGACGTGGTCTGCACCCCGAACGGCATCCGCAAGAAGTTCAACGGGAAGCAGTGGCGCCGGCTGTGCTCCCGCGAGGGCTGCATGAAGGAGTCCCAGCGCAGGGGGTACTGCTCCCGGCACCTCTCCATGAGAACCAAGGAGATGGAGAGCGGGGGAGCGGGCAGCAGCGGCCGGCTCTCCTCAGACCCCCTCTCCAGGACGGGGAGAGCCAGCAGCGAGTTCGACTGGGAGGACACGTCCCGGGACAGCAGCAGCGAGACCAGTGGCAGCCGGGCTGACTCAAGGCCCAGACTGACCCTGCCCCTCCTCCCCTCCTCCTCCTCACAGGACCTCTCCCGCTTTGACTTCGACGAGTGCGAGGCGGCCAACATGCTGGTCTCCCTGGGCAGCTCGCGCTCCGGCACCCCCTCCTTCTCCCCCATCTCCAACCAGTCCCCCTTCTCCCCGGCACCCTCCCCCTCGCGCTCCCCGCTCTTCGGCTTCCGGCCGGCCAACTTCAGCCCCATCACGGCCTCCCCCGTGATTCAGAGGGTGACGGGGGGGGCCAGGCACAGGCACATGAGCGCCAGCACCCCCAAATCAGAGGGGGCCCCGGGATTGCACCACCACAGCAGTGCCCCCCCAGGGACGGGGCACCGGGACAGAGAGAGGCATTCCTCGGGGATCCTGCCCACTTTCCATGCCAACCTGACCTTCACTGTCCCCATGAGCCCCAATAAACGCAAACTGGAAACTGTGGGCAATGCCCCTTGCTCCTCCCACTCCCACCCCGCTTCCTCCTCTGCAGCAGGATTGGGAATCTGCCTCCCGGCCCCTCCGGAATTCCAGAAGAGCGACAGCACGGACTCTGGCGTGGAGTCTGTCTCCCACACCCCGACTCTGCCCTCCACGCCAGCTGGGTTCAGGGCCATGTCTCCAGCATCGGCGGCGGCAGCAGCGACTGGGGGAGGGCAAGCCTCCTCCTCCTCTTCTTCCTCCCCCCTGCCCCTGCTCCTCTCTCCTCCCCCCTCGGCCCTCACCTCCGACCCCTCCCCCACGGTGCGCAGGGTCCCAGCCCTGACCCAGCAGCAGCAGCAGCAGCAGCAGCAGCAGCAGTCCCAGAGAGACTCCCCAGTTATCGTCCGCAACCCCGACGTGCCTTTACTGCCAGCCAAATTCGCAGAGAAGCCCCCGGAAAGCAGGGCCGGCCCCCGGACAGCCAGGCCGACGGTGGCAGGAGCTGGGAGCATTGTAGGACCTTCTTTTGCTCCTTCTTCATCGTCTTCATCGTCTTCCTCTGTGTGCCCATCGGTTAAAAGCTCTGGCCTCCAGATGCCGGTCCCCATTAACGCCTCCCACTTAGCAGCGCAGAACCAGGCAACCAACGGGTGCATTATAGTGGGCAGAGTCTCCTCTTCCTCATCCTCATCCTGCTCTGTCAGCCAGGCAGGCCCCTCCTCCTCCTCCTCCTGCTCTGCTCTGAATTCGGGGTTCACCCTGGGGATCCCTCTGCAGCAGCCTGTGCCTTTCCACCCCACCCCCACTGCACTGCTGCCCGTCATCGTGCCGTCCGAGCTCTCGCACCCGGCGCCGAGGAAGGAGATCATCATGGGCCGCCCCGGGACAGGTAAGAGAACAGCAGGGGGTGCAGGCTGGGGTCTTTGTCAGTGTTATTTAAACTAGAAGAGACCGAGTCAAGCAGACCAGCATTTGGGCTCTAGTGCCTTCATCAGTGTTATTGACTTTTACACAAACGTTTGTCACCTTATCGAATTAAACACACAGTATAACAGTGAGGCAATTTGAAAGTCAGATTTGTTGTGCGTGAAATTAAATGGATTATGTACATGCTTGTTATGCATGAAACTGCATATCAGTATGTGTGTCCTGGTGAGTGTCTCACTGTGTGTGTGTCTGCCTGTCTCTGTGTGTGTGTGCATGAGTCTCAGTGTATGTGTGAGTCTCAGTGTGTCAGTGCTTGTCTGTTTATTGTTTGAGCTGCACATTCCAGCACTCAGAACTGTGTCCAGACTTGTTCTGTTGAAAGCAGACTCGCCCAGACACACAAGTATACCTCCCTCTCATACGCAATCCCTCCCTCCCTCTCTCTCGTATGCACTCCCTCTCGTACGCACTCCCTCTCTCTCGCACGCGCTCCCTCCCTCCTTCCCTCTGACACCTTGCCTTTCTCTGCTTTTTCTCACTACAAACCCGTCTCTGTTTGAATTCAAATTGATCTTTAGTGCATCAATTAACACAGGAATATTAGAAACATAACATAACAGAGCTGATGTTGGGTGAAGTCATTGTTTCCTATCAGAGAGGTCTTCAAGGGGCTAATAGCTTCAGCAAGAGACAAACCCACAGACACTGACACACACAGATCCACTGACACACACAGACTGAGAAACACAGAAAAACTGAGACACACTGACACATACAGACAAACTGAGACACTGAAACACATAGACAAACAGACAGACACACACACTGACACAGACAAACTGAGAAACTGACACACACATACTAACACACACAGACAGACCGACACAAAGAGCAACTTAGAACCACACACACACACGCATAGACAAACTGAGACACTGACACAGACACACTGCGGGGGGTCCAGCGGTTAGAGAGAGGAGCTTCAAATCCCGCCTCAGCCACTGATTCGCTGTGTGTGTGTGTGTGTGACCCTGAGCAAGTCACTTAAACCTCCATGTGCTTAGTCCTTCCAATGAGACGTAAAACAAACGAGGTCCTATTGGAAGCGACTCTGCAGCAGCAGCAGCAGTTGTTGATGAAGCGGAGTTCACCCTCCTAGTCTCTGGAAGTCGCTTTGGGTAAAAGCATCTGCCAAACAACTAATTATTAATAATAAAAGAGAAGAGGAGACAGCAGGAGAGGGGGTGAGAGAAGGGATTCACTGATACTGTAGTGACAAAATGAATGAATGAGTGAGCAAGGCAGATGGAGAGAGGGAGGGTGAAAGGTGAGTGCAGGATAGATAGATGGTGAGAGAGAGGGAGAGGGGGAGGAGTGAAGGACTCATTAATACTGAAAGTGAGTGAGTGTGTAGGATAGATACAGAGGGAAGGAGAGTATGATTGGAAAGTTAGATGAAAGAGAGTGTGTAGGTTGGATGAGGGAGAAGGGGAGAGAGGCAGTGAGTGGCTTTGCTGACGCACGATGCCATTGTGTGCCAGGGCAGTTGCCATGACGACAGGACACTCGCATCCCACCTCCCATGTGACAGGAAGAAAAAAAAAACACCACACTAACAAACAAACAGAGTACTGAACTCACTGGGTTAATGTGAATGCACCAGACTAACCCTCACCTTCCTCTGGAGGCCTCGGTTCCAATCTGGGGGGCTAGGTGGCGCAAGTGGGATCATGTTAATGCACTAGACCAGCCTTTCACCTTCTTCTGCAGGCCTGGGTTCCAGTCTGGGATTAGTAAAGCTGCAGACTCACAGGTGAGCCTCCTATACTCACGCTGTGCTGAGCAGCGGGATCAGTTCATTCTGAGCCCGATTCTTCAGACTCCCGGCACCTACAATACCCGGTCGTTTTGAAATGATAAACCTGAACAAGGGGAGTTCTGAAACCCAGAGCTGAGTGCAGCAGGGCTAGTGCTCTGGCCAGTTTGTCCCAAGTATCCCCTCGCTCTGTGTACACACAGGTCTGTTACAATATAATACGATCCTGTGTTTGTCTATAAAGTAATACCTAGAGCTTGTTCTCACTGCAAGCAGAAATGTTGAATTTCTGTGTTCAACAGCGACCTCTGCTGTCCAGTAGTGTGAACTGTGGCAGCACTGCACAGCTTTTGGGGAGGCTGAAGGATAGGTTAGTTTAATAAACCCTGGAAGAATTTAGCAGTAAAAGAGAAGCATGGATATGAATTATAGTGTCAAACTAGACTAGCTATAAATTGCCATGATGCCTCCTCCCTAGCAATTCAGTCAGGCACACACACTGGCCTCAGTTGGTTATTATGGGTTTCCTGTTCCCAGGGTTGTTGCCGTGGGCAGCGCTAGGCCAGCGGTCGCTGTGGCAACAGCAGAGCGCTCCCAGTCGAGTGGCAGCCCTCGCAGGGTTGCCGTGACAACAGCAAAGTTTAATCAAAGAAAACGTAATTGGTGCAAAAAAACAAAGTAGCGAGAGAGAGGGCTGTAAACAAGGGGAGGTTAAATCATCGTACAGCTCTTGAATCAGCGGACACGCGGGTTTACGTGTGTGTGTGTGTGTGTGTGTGAGAGAGAGAGAGAGAGAGAGAGAGAGAGAGCAGGGGCAAGCGAAGGAGGCTTAGGATCCATTCTCTTACCTCTTATTGGCACTAGCAGTACTAGCACGGTCTCCCTGGTTTCACTGACCCTGAGAAGCACTCACAGGGATGGAAAGAAGACTCCCGTTGCACAGCAGTTTGATCCATCCCTGGTTTTATTCTGAGTTTAATGAGACACACCTGAGCTTTAAAAAAAAAAAAAAGAAAAAAAAAAGGGCTTTTGTGAAGTTGTAATTTTCATCTAGTTGTTTCAGTGGAGCATGTAAGAGAGTGATGTACCCACTAGTTAGGGAGGTGTCTCATTGAAAAACGAGGGGGGGGCTTTCGAGTGCCACTGCACTGCTTTAAGCTGTCGTCAATACTGTAGCAATTGATCAGCATTTGATCAATCGTCTCAATTAGATGATGGAGCTCTCTGTGTGAGGGCTGACGGCTCGTCTCCTCCATGCACTGGAAACATGCAGCGGCAGCGCCCCCCTGTGGCCTTTATGTGTCACACCCTCTAGAGCACAGGGAGTTTTCTGCACACTGCAGGCATTGTAGTCCCTCATACAGGGTCTGTCTTTCTTTCTTTCTTGCTTTCTTTTTATTAATAAATATATGTGTGTGTGTGCACACACACTGTAAACCCAGACCTCTTTCTGTACCTGAAGGGATTAACTGGTCCTGCTTGTTTACTACAGAAGGCAGCGATGCCCCTATAAGAGCCGAGGTGTCTGATTGGGCAGTGGGACGGACTTTCTCGTGGCTTCGCTGATTGGCAGCTTCAGCTGAGCACACCCCCATTGTTTGCTGTGGTTTGATTGACAGGTGGTCCTGGATTAAAAGTGTGTCTGTGTGAGTGTGCTTGTCGGTGTGTGTGGGTTTGTTTATAGGGCGCATTGGTTCAAAGGGAGGGAAACCTGACACAGCCTGCCTTATTAAACATAAGCTCTAGAGTTTAGAACAGGAAATCTGCACTATGTGGGAGTCATTGCAGAGTCCTCTGCAGTATGTGTGCATGCGCTGGTCAGTGTGTGTGTGTCAGTATGGGTCTGACTGAGCGTGCCTGTGTGTGTGTGTCAGTATGGGTCTGTCTGAGCATGCCTGTGTGTGTGTGCCAGTATGGGTCTGTCTGAGCGTGCCTGTGTGTGTGTGCCAGTATGGGTCTGTCTGAGCATGCCTGTGTGTGTGTGTCAGTATGGGTCTGTCTGAGCATGCCTGTGTGTGTGTGTCAGTATGGGTCTGTCTGAGCATGCCTGTGTGTGTGTGCCAGTATGGGTCTGTCTGAGCGTACCTGTGTGTGTGTGCCAGTATGGGTCTGTCTGAGCGTGCCTGTGTGTGTGTCAGTATGGGTCTGTCTGAGTGTGTGTGTGTGTGTGTGCACGTGCGTGCATGTCTGAGTGTGTGTGTGCGTGCTCACATGTGTGTGCGTGTGCGCGCGCACGCGCTGGTATCAATGTCAGTCCCAGATGAGAAGTTTAAACAGGCTTTCAGAACAATATATCTTGGTGTTTTCCTGGTTCGAAGTCTCTAGTGAGCAGTGAGGCTCCGCTGTACAGACTGCTCCCTTCCTCTCCTCTCATTTCCTGTACAGAAAACTCATGTTTGTACCGCTCTCTCCCCCCTTCACTCCAAACCCCCCCTTTTCCACCTCAGTCTCCCTCTCGCTCCCTTTCCCTCATTCCCTCTCTTTTCCACTCGAATAACGTGTGAGTCACTTTTTGTCTGTATTCCAGTGATTGCATTCTTAATAAACCAACACACTCACACACACGCACACGTGATTATTTGGAAACGAAAAAAAAAATAATAATTTGCAGTCAAGGAGTTCATACAGGAATATGAACAGGCTTTCTTTCTCTCCCTGACTCCTCCTCCTCCTCTCTCTCACCCCCTCCTCCTGTGCTCCTCTCACTCTCTATCCCCTCCCCACTCTGGTCAGGGTGAGTAATGCGTCTGGTGACACAGTGTCTGACTGAGCTTCTGTAATGTCTCTGTAAACAACGAGAGAGAGAGAGAGAGGGAGAGAGAAGGAAATGTGTGTGAGTGAGAGGACCACTAACACGAGAAAACATTTCTAAACTATAAAGGACAGCTTTCAAGTCACGCTGTCTCCTCCTCTCTCTCTCCTCCTCCCCACTCTCTGTCTGTGATCTCATTATTTAACTCTGTGACTCAGACTGACTCACTCACTAATAAATCATTTGGTAACAGCTTAAATTTGATGCCAACAGAATTTGTACTGTCAATTTATGGATACATTTCAGTGCGTTAAGTTTAACATGAACCCGATAGCGCCACCTAGCCCTCCAGATTGGAACCCAGTTCCCCAGAGGAAGGTGGAAGGCTAGTGGAAGCTGGTGTTAGCCTGGGTTCTGTTTGCAGCAATCGGGTGACTGAAGGGTTAAGTCTGCAGTGTTGGTGTTGTGTTTCCCAGACTCCTCGGCTGATCTCATGGGGTGGGGTGTGGTGTAACCCCCCCCTCTCCCTTGCTGAACCACTGCACTCAATAGCAGCTCTGTCCTGCAGTGCGAACATAAACTGAGAGACACACACTGTGACATGGACACAGTGTGTGTGTCTGTGCGTCTGTGGGTCAATTTGACAAAGTGTGTGTGTGTTTACCTGAGCAAGTTGATAGCACTTCCTCTCAAAAAGAAAGACCCATCAGGATGGGAAACACCTGACAAAACCTACTTTAAGAGAACGCAGGCCACGCCCCTGTAAAACTGAAACAGATATTTCAAACATGAAATTACTGCAGTCAATGCAAAGCTCTCATTGACACTGTAAACCAGTGTGTGTGCCAGTGTGTCTCTGTGTCTGTGTCAGATGGAAGTGAAAAGGTCCACTTGTACAAGGCCAGAGTTTGTGGTTTTTTGAGTAAGTTAATGGCAGCTTTTATACAGTAAGACACCCTATAACAAGCCTGGCAGTAACAGCTGCACACAATAGCAAGGCAGGAAATTCACAAGCTACCAGTGTGGTGACCATAGCATATCTACAGCATCAGCAGCACAGGGACAGACAGAAAACTGGCTTCTAGTCTTTAAACAGGCGACACGTGGGGGATGCAAATGCAGGACAGCTTCATATAAAGCAATGGGGAAAAAAATTAAATGAAAAATATATGTATTATGTGTCCAAATCTCAGTTTTTCCAGCTATTTTTAAAAGATATTACCTGCATGAAAGGGTTCAAACTGTGTGTACTCTAGTCTTGGTTTAAGTGCTGCCTGGTTTGTGAATGTCAGCTCCTTCGTGAATGGACTTCGTGCTTGTAAAGGGGTAATGTTGATTTTATCAAAGATTTCTCGGCAATCAAATGGTTACAAAAATTGCTGTATTCGATAGAGAGAAATGGGCCTCGTTCCCAGTGGCTTGGGGCAGAACTGCAACTAAGCATCGAGGAGCACTGCCCTGCCAAGGCGGGTCCTCTGTCATGCGACTGGCTGGCCGATATCTCCTTCTCCCACCAGCATTCGCTAGCTTTCACATCAATCACGCAGTTATCCATTCAGAGTGGGAGCTGGAGGGCGCGGCTATGCAAACCCATTGTTGCACACTTGAGTCAGACCAAAAGATCCAGCCAATCAAGGGGCGCCAGCTGAGACGTCACAATAGACAGCAAACCCGCCAACCAATGAGCCGCCACACCCCACAGAGTTGCGGTTACTCTCAAGGACCTCTTAACCAATCTGAGCCTGAAAACCGTTTGGCAGGCGATTTGCATATGACTGACATTCCAGATCTGCCTGAGGCCAATCAGCTTGGAGAGCCGCGGTTGGCAGGTGAAAGACTCCTCGCTTGGCGACCTATGGGAGAGCGGGATGGCACAGACCCGAGTTTGCGCGCTGCAGCTGGTTAAGAGAGAGAGAGAGGGAGGGGTGGAGCGGTTAACCTACTTTAATCTTGTTTAGAAAAGCAAAAGGCGAGATCTGTGGATGTTGTGAATGCGGCGCTGCTACCCTGAGAGGGCAAGTTAGTCTACACACGATATCACTGTCACCTCGCCAGACAACGCGTCGGGGCGCAACAAATCCTGGCAGACGTGTGCTGCTAGTACTGCTACATTATAAGATGTCTCATGCGAATACACAGTAGCGTTATTCCTGTCTGCCCTTCAGTGTTACAGCACTCAGTGGATTTCTGCTGCTGTTATTAGTACCATTTTGCTACGGAGCCTGTGCAGCACGATTCTGCCAAATCCAACCAACTGCAAACAAAACATTGCAAAGAAAAGAGACCATATTTATATAGAAAAATAATAATAACATATTTAATGGAATTGAGAACATGAAAAATTGACTGATTTAAAAAAAAAAAAAAAAAAAAAAAAGGAAAAACGGAAGAAGGAAGATCAACCCAGCGAGAGAGACAGAAAGCCCCTCTTTATTATAGTGCAGGGATGTGGAATACAACAGCAACACGCATTTCATTTGAAACGCATGTGAAGTGCGCTGTGCTTTATTAACTATTTCTTTTTTAATGTATATCGCGACACCGGATGAAGTCAGGGAAAGAAAGACAGAAGGCGAGAGAGAGGCGTGTTTGATTGCAGAAGGAGGACTCTCGACTTTACTCGCTTACTACGAGCGGGTCAGAATAACAACAGCACCAGCATTCATTGCGTGCAGCGTGCATTACCAGCGAGTGAACCTGCTTCCACGATACTAGCACAAGAGCCGCAGACATACGGGGAAAATAAATACACTGCGCAACTTTTATTACAGTCAGAAACACCTACTTCTATAATAAGTGTGGATTCCAGAATATCAGTAACCAGTTCACTTTGTTATTGTTAGTCGTATTGATTTCGGCACCACATCTGTGCGCAGGATCTTTGAACAGAGCTTATGTGGGGTAGCGCGAGTTTTGTAGTGTTGTTACCCATGTTAATGTGTGCTAGATCACTTGTGATTTTAGTTTAGCGCGTACAGGGCAGCATTCAGTTGAGAATCGTGAGATATTTGTATTGCACTAGAATAACGTAGGTCGGGGGTATCAGAGTATGTTAATACGGTAATACGCGAATCGATGATGCTCTAGTACATTGAGGTTGTGCCCACTACTGGTAAATACGGTAAAGCCGGGGCTATTGGTTTTAGTTTCTTATTGTTTCCAATATGTAATGTACACGGTCGTTGTGTTTGCATTGACTTTGTAACGCTTTGAAGAAGGCCAGTATTGCTACAGTTGAACTGTGATTAATAACACTTGTCGTGTCATTTTGTTATTATTATTATTATTATCGTTATTATTATTAGAGGTTTTTTATTTTGTGTTTAAAAGCAGCATTAAGGAGAGACGGTTTGTTGGCTTTATTGCGAGGTGTGTGTATCAGATTTCAGTTGTGTATTGGAATTGCAGAATCGAGGCGCGTTTATAATAGCAGCACTCGAGAGGGGAACTGTGTTGTAAAGTTTCAGCCTGGTTTGTACAGGTTACTGTCGGTAAAGTGTTTAGCAATTGGTTCTGATGCTTGGGAGGGAGGTTGAGTAATACTTTTAGCATCGTCAGTGCAAACAAACAAACACAGAATACCAGCAGTGTTTCGAGTTGTCTGTTTAATAGTTTTGCTGTTTGGTTAGTATAATTGAAAATTGCATTTTGGTGTCGGATAAACATTAAAGCAGTCCTGCTATTGACAGTTCGAGAATACCCAAAACAAAACGTGGCACTGTGTGTGTGTGTGTGTGTGTTATAGCTATGTACTGAGCTTGTGTATCTAACTGTAAACACACAGGCACTCACAAATACAAGCATTGTTTGGAGTTTGGATTTCTTCAGACAGAATAAATAGTAATTAGGCTGTTAATTACGTGTTGTTTTTTTTTTTTTTTTTTTTGGTTTTGTTTACTGTATGTTTCTTTATATGTGAATTAGATACAATTGCTTACTTGTAGATGAGGTGATACATTTTGATTAAGACATCCAATGATAAGTAAAACCTGTGAACAGTGGTGGTTTTTGTGTTAATGTTGCAGACGGGCATAGCGAGGGTTCCTTATCGTAGCTAATATATTATCGTTTCTTTTTGTCTCAGTTAGTGTGGGAGCTCGTAAAACAACACGTTGTTTACTCACTGAGTCGGTGATTTATTTATTATTATTATTATTATTATTATATATTATTATTATTATTATTATTATTATTGTTGTTGTTGTTGTTTTACTATTACGACTGCTGAGTAGCCTCAGCGGTTTAAATGCAAATATTAATCTGCATTCGGGTTGCGTACACCCGCCCCTTTACGATTTAGGCGAGGCCAAGGATGAGAGTCAGGCCTAGTTAACCCTTTCCCGACTGCACTCGTCTCTGCTACACACGAGAAACAAGCAGAAAGCAAACAAAAATGGACATGGATTGAAAGGAAACGGAGTCCATTTTTGGACAAACTTGGAAGCTTTAATATTTCTTTGTTTGGCTATTTGCTGTGGTAATCGGCGCCTCGGTGTTGCGCTATTGCAGAGATCCACTGTCCATTCATTCGTATCTGCACAACACGGGAGAAACCAAAAACAGCAAGACTGGACTCATTCATGTATTTATTAGCACAAGAAGATGGATGCGCGCTTTGGAGAGTTATCATCGTCATCCTCATCATTATTACTGGTTTTATTTATAAAATAAATGAACACGACTCGTGACAGCTCTTCACATTTGAAAACATACGCCTCCCTACTTACTTGTGTCAGTTATTATCATTGAATACATTCAAAAAACATTCTAACCCGCAATATTATAAACCCAAGGCAACATCTGTGAATCACCGCCTTATCAATAACAGTATTGTTTAAATAAGTAAATC
Organism: Polyodon spathula; assembly: GCF_017654505.1. Classification (NCBI taxonomy): domain Eukaryota; kingdom Metazoa; phylum Chordata; class Actinopteri; order Acipenseriformes; family Polyodontidae; genus Polyodon; species Polyodon spathula. The sequence goes on along the minus strand of NC_054557.1, from coordinate 19,434,408 downwards.
TGAAAGGTCTCTACAAAAACGGACCGGGCCATGTTTTCTTCGGAAACTCCACCGTATCTACGTCAAGGTCTCAGCATGTTTGGTACGTATTGCTGTTTTTAGTAATATTATTGTTCTGTCATGAGTTGTATTGGTACGTAGAACTGTCATGGATCGCAGTTCAGTCTCTGTGCCTCAAGCCTGTCCTGGATTGGAGGGAGCCCCCGTTCTCTTAGGGGGTGAGGGAGGGAGCAGTTCAGTCTCCGTGCCTCAAGCCTGTCCTGGACTGGAGGGAGCCCCCGTTCTCTTAGGGGGTGAGGGAGGGAGCAGTTCAGTCTCCGTGCCTCAAGCCTGCGCTGGACTGGAGGGAGAGTTCCCCTTTCTCTTAGGGGGGTGAGGGAGGGAGCAGTTCAGTCTCCGTGCCTCAAGCCTGTCCTGGACTGGAGGGAGCCCCCTTTCTCTTAGGGGGTGAGGGAGGGAGCAGTTCAGTCTCCGTGCCTCAAGCCTGCGCTGGACTGGAGGGAGACCCCTTTCTCTTAGGGGGTGAGGGAGGGAGCAGTTCAGTCTCCATGCCTCAAGCCTGCCCTGGACTGGAGGGAGCACCCTTTCTCTTAGGGGGGTGAGGGAGGGAGCAGTTCAGTCTCCGTGCCTCAAGCCTGTCCTGGACTGGAGGGAGCCCCCTTTCTCTTAGGGGGTGAGGGAGGGAGCAGTTCAGTCTCCGTGCCTCAAGCCTGTCCTGGATTGGAGGGAGCCCCCGTTCTCTTAGGGGGTGAGGGAGGGAGCAGTTCAGTCTCCATGCCTCAAGCCCTTCCTGGAATGGAGGGAGCACCCTTTCTCTTAGGGGGGTGAGGGAGCATCCAGCCTATCTAGTCTGCTAGGCTGTCCGCTGCCCGATGAGCTGAATTGTGTAATTTATATGTCTTTACAAGTTCCTCCTCATTTTGCTGAATAATATTCTGTTGCAACTCGAGATAAGTTAAGCCAGTCTGCAGAAATGTATGTAGTGTCGGGTGCTGTACCATAGAAGCAGAGATGCCCTCCAGAATGCCTGTCCACAGTTACTGGCCCCTCTGGTCTTGAGTGGGTGAAAATCGGCTTGTGTCTCGCACGCAGCACCCTGGGCTAGATTTAGAAATAATAATGAAACTACAAAAGCTAATCTTAATGTGATGTCATTTCGATCTGATACAAGCCATTTGGTACAAAGACATTTCAGAGGGCTGGATCTCATCAATATCAGGGTCTAGTGCTGTATATTATAAAGACATTTCAGAGGGCTGGATCTCATCAATATCAGGGTCTAGCGCTGTATATTATAAAGACATTTCAGAGGGCTGGATCTCATCAATATCAGGGTCTAGCGCTGTATATTATAAAGACATTTCAGAGGGCTGGATCTCATCAATATCAGGGTCTAGCGCTGTATATTATAAAGACATTTCAGAGGGTTGGATCTCATCAATATCAGGGTCTAGTGCTGTATATTATAAAGACATTTCAGAGGGCTGGATCTCATCAATATCAGGGTCTAGTGCTGTATATCACGTGTAAGGAGATTCCGTATTAATTTGGTTCTGAAACACTGTGTTGAGTTTCATATCTGTCAGTTCCCATTTCCCTTGCTGTGAAAAGGGAAATAATATTGTGTGCTGTCACAATAAGAGACCGAGTCAAGCAGACCAGCGTTTGGGCTCTAGTGCTTTCATCAGTGTTATTGAAACTAGAAGAGAGCAAGTCAAGCAGACAAACTGCACAAGATGACATCTCTTATAATGAGAAGGAGCACAACACATACTAACTTCAAATAACCCTCTTTTTCTCAATGTGTGTTTGTGTGTGTGTGTGTGTGTTTTTTTTTTTTTTTTTTTTTAATTCTGTTTCCCTGCAGTTTGGACCAATGTCGAGCCGCGATCGGTCCCGGTATTTCATTGGCACTCATTGGTCCCCTTCCTGGCTCCCAGCCAATCGGAATCCTCCATCCAGTCCTCAGAGGGGCAGCAGGTTGTCAGTCATCCTCCCCCACCCAATCAGAATAAAGGTAAGTGATCCTACAGAACACACCTAATATAGGATATTAAAAACAGTGAAGGAATGTAATATTAGAAAAATATATATGGTATAAAGAGTTCCTTTCTAAATAACCCTCTCTCTCTCTCTCGTGCTCTCTCCTTCTCCCGCACACTCTCTCTCTCTCTCTCTCTCTCTCTCTCTCTCTCTCTCTCTCTCTCTCTCTCTCTCACAGATCCTCCCCAATCCTGTGTGGTGCCAGTCCCAGAACCCAGCACTACCACAGCTCCCAGTCTGGAAGGGGACCCTGAGAAGCGCCCCCCTCCCAGTCCAAGCCCCAGTGAGGCCCCGCCTCGAGAGGAGCAGACCCCCCCTGGCAGAGACAGGGGGGCAGCAGGGGGGGACAGTGAGACTGAGAGCGATGCAGACGACCCGTGAGTATATACACACTGAAATACACAGACACTGATCTATACACACAGACACTGATCTATACACAGTGAAATACACAGACACTGATCTGTACACAGTGAAATACAGACACTGATCTATACACAGTGAAATACAGACACTGATCTATACACAGTGAAATACACACAGACACTGATCTATACACAGTGAAATACAGACACTGATCTATACACAGTGAAATACACAGACACTGATCTATACACAGTGAAATACAGACACTGATCTATACACAGTGAAATACAGACACTGATCTATACACAGTGAAATACAGACAGACACTGTTCTATACACACACAGTGAAGACACTGATCTATACACAGTGAAATACACAGACACTGATCTATAGTGAAATACACAGACACTGATCTATACACAGTGAAATACAGACACTGATCTATACACAGTGAAATACACAGACACTGATCTATACACAGTGAAATACAGACACTGATCTATACACAGTGAAATACACAGACACTGATCTATACACAGTGAAATACACAGACACTGATCTATACACAGTGAAATACACAGACACTGATCTATACACAGTGAAATACAGAATTGATCTATACACTGATCTATACACAGTGAAATACACAGACACTGATCTGTACACAGTGAAATACAGACACTGATCTATACACAGTGAAATACAGACACTGATCTATACACAGAAATACACAGACACTGATCTATACACAGACACTGATCTATACACAGTGAAATACACAGACACTGATCTATACACAGTGAAATACACAGACACTGATCTATACACAGTGAAATACACAGACACTGATCTATACACAGTGAAATACACAGACACTGATCTATACACAGTGAAATACACAGACACTGATCTATACACAGTGAAATACACAGACACTGATCTATACACAGTGAAATACACAGACACTGATCTATACACAGTGAAATACACAGACACTGATCTATACACAGTGAAATACAGACACTGATCTATACACAGTGAAATACAGACACTGATCTATACACAGTGAAATGCCGACAAAACTGGATCATATAACAGACACAAAACCCTAGACCTGGTGACTAAATACGTGAACATATACCAGACATCTGAATTACAATTGTCCCCCTGACCCACTACTACCACAGCTCTGCTGTAAACCCTTATACCAACTGATACTCAGACATAACGTGATTCTGTGTCTATACAGTGTCAGACTTTGAGATAATATAATAATATTATTCCCGCCTCGGTGACCGAATACCCCCATGACACAGACACTGTCTAATGATCCCAATCAAAGGTGTCTGTACTACACGTTGTGAGACTGGACATAGATATGGTCAACCAACATGATTAACACACCACTTACACTGAATACATAGATAATCACACTGAGTCTATACACATGAAACTACAGTTTCGGTGACTAGATATGTGATACTATACCCACTAGATACAGACACTGATGCCTATACTAGACAGTGAAATACTAGACAGGTTGGTCACTAATGGATCTGTACACAGACACTGATCTGTTCACACTGTGATACAGTGTACACAGTATACAATATACACAGATCTATACACAGTGAAATACACAGACACTGATCTATACACAGTGAAATACAGACACTGATCTATACACAGTGATACACAGACACTGATCTATACACAGTGAAATACAGACACTGATCTATACACAGTGAAACACAGACACTGATCTATACACAGTGAAATACAGACACTGATCTATACACAGTGAAATACAGACACTGATCTATACACAGTGAAATACAGACACTGATCTATACACAGTGAAATACACAGACACTGATCTATACACAGTGAAATACACAGACACTGATCTATACACAGTGAAATACAGACACTGATCTATACACGGTGAAATACAGACTGATCTATACACAGTGAAATACAGACACTGATACACAGTGAAATACAGACAGTGAAATACACAGACACTGATCTATACACAGTGAAAACAGACACTGATCTATACACAGTGAAATACAGACACTGATCTATACACAGTGAAATACAGACACTGATCTATACACAGTGAAATACACAGACACTGATCTATACACAGTGAAATACTCTGTACAGACACTGATCTATACACAGTGAAAAATCCACAGACACTGATCTAATAGACACTGATCTTACACAGTGAATACAGACACTGATCTATAAACATAAAAACGCAAATACACAGACACTGATCTATACACAGTGAAATACAGACACTGATCTATACACAGTGAAATACACAGACACTGATCTATACACAGTGAAATACAGACACTGATCTATACACAGTGAAATGATCTATACACAGACACTGATCTATACACAGTGAAATACACAGACACTGATCTATACACAGTGAAATACACAGACACTGATCTATACACAGTGAAATACAGACACTGATCTATACACAGTGAAATACAGACACTGATCTATACACAGTGTGATCTATACACACAGACACTGATCTATACACAGTGAAATACAGACACCGATCTATACACGGTGAAATACAGACACTGATCTATACACAGTGAAATACAGACACTGATCTATACACAGTGAAATACACAGACACTGATCTATACACACAGTGAAATACACAGTGACACTACAGACAGATCTATACACGGTGAAATACAGACACTGATCTATACACAGTGAAATACAGACACTGATCTATACACAGTGAAATACAGACACTGACAGACACTGATCTATACACAGTGAAATGCAGACACTGATCTATACACAGTGAAATATAGACACCGCTCTATACACAGTGAAATACACAGACACTGATCTATACAGACACTGATCTATACACAGTGAAATACACAGACACTGATCTATACACAGTGAAATACACAGACACTGATCTATACACAGTGAAATACACAGACACTGATACACTGATCTGTACACAGTGAAATACACAGTGAAATACACAGACACTGATCTATATACAGTGATACACAGACACTGATCTATACACAGTGATACACACAGACACTGATCTATACACGGTGATACTCACAGACACTGATCTATACACAGTGATACTCACAGACACTGATCTATATACAGTGATACTCACAGACACTGATCTATATACAGTGATACTCATAGACACTGATGATTTGTTTCTTGCTGTTAGGTTCTTCTCCAGCATGATGCCCGAGATGCCCTTGTCTGTACCCCCGGTGAAGAGGAGGACCCAGTCCCTCAGCGCCCTGCCCAAGGACAGGGACTGTGACAAGGATGGCAGGAGCCCGGGCAAGGTGAGGAGAGGGAGGAAGGGAAAGGAAAAGAAAGGAAAGGAAAGGAAAGGAAAGGAGAGTCCTTGTGTGTGGATTTCACTTTTTTTTTTTGTTCTCCCCGTCCTCCTCTCACTCACTCTCTCACTCACTCTCTCACTCACTCTCTCACTCCTCTTGTCCCTCTCAGAGGGAGAAGGATCACATCCGGCGGCCGATGAACGCCTTCATGATCTTCAGCAAGCGGCATCGTGCCCTGGTGCACCAACGCCACCCCAACCAGGACAACCGCACCGTCAGCAAGATCCTGGGGGAGTGGTGGTACGCACTGGGGCCCAAGGAGAAGCAGAAATACCATGACCTCGCCTTCCAGGTAACCAGAAACACCCTCACCTGAGACAGGGAGCCAGAAACACCCTCACCTGAGGCAGGGAGCCAGAAACACCCTCACCTGAGGCAGGGAGCCAGAAACACCCTCACCTGAGGCAGGGAGCCAGAAACACCCTCACCTGAGGCAGGGAGCCAGAAACACCCTCACCTGAGGCAGGGAGCCAGAAACACCCTCACCTGAGGCAGGGAGCCAGAAACACCCTCACCTGAGGCAGGGAGCCAGAAACACCCTCACCTGAGGCAGGGAGCCAGAAACACCCTCACCTGAGGCAGGGAGCCAGAAACACCCTCACCTGAGGCAGGGAGCCAGAAACACCCTCACCTGAGGCAGGGAGCCAGAAACACCCTCACCTGAGGCAGGGAGCCAGAAACACCCTCACCTGAGGCAGGGAGCCAGAAACACCCTCACCTGAGGCAGGGAGCCAGAAACACCCTCACCTGAGGCAGGGAGCCAGAAACACCCTCACCTGAGGCAGGGAGCCAGAAACACCCTCACCTGAGGCAGGGAGCCAGAAACACCCTCACCTGAGGCAGGGAGCCAGAAACACCCTCACCTGAGACAGGGAGCCAGAAACACCCTCACCTGAGACAGGGAGCCAGAAACACCCTCACCTGAGAGAGGGAGCCAGAAACACCCTCACCTGAGACGGGGAGCACCACGCACGCACGCACGCAAAACAGTTAAACCCAGCAATGGCAGTGATTTTGAGTGCTGAGCCATGTTGCTTTGCTGCCCACTGCAGGTAAAGGAGGCTCACTTCAAGGCACACCCTGACTGGAAGTGGTGCAACAAGGACCGCAAGAAATCAAGCTCTGATGTGAAGACAGCACTGAGTGGAGCTGGGGGTGTGCCCAAAGAGATAAGAGAGAGGAGCATGTCAGAGACTGGAGGTGACAGAGGAGAGAGAGAGAGAGAGAGAGAGAGAGAGAGAGAGAGGTCAATGTAGAGGTATTTGTGGAGGGAGGGAGAGTAGAGAAGGGGGTGACTGGGATGAGAGGATAGATGGAAGGGGTGGGATTAGCATACCTGACAGTAAGTTAGTGAGGCAGGAGTTTCCATGAACAAAAAAATAACTTCACTTTCCTTCCCCCTCTCTCTTCATCTCTCAGAGCCCCTGGCTGTTTCCCAGGCTGCCGTCTTGGGGGCGGAGCTGAAGGTAGGTCCCAGTGGAGTGGGTGTGACCGAGCGGCAGGCAGGGGAGGGGCCTCAGACCCAGCTGACACGCCCCCGAGCCTTCTCACACAGTGGAGTGCACAGCATGGAGAGAGGAGAGAGGAACACGCAGGCACTGACAGAGCTGACACAGGTACACCTCTCTTTCACACTTCCTCTCTGTGTGTATGTGTCTCCCCTCTCTCACACACACACTTCCTCTCTGTAGAGGTCTCCTTCTGCTCTCTCTCTCTCTCTTGCACGCTCTTCCTGTGTGTAGATGTCTCTCTCTCTCTCTCTTTCTCTCTCTTACACGCTCTTCCTGTGTGTGTAGATGTGTCTCCTCTCACACTTCCTGTCTCCTCTCTGTGTAGATATGTGTCTCTGGCTCTCAGTACTCTGGTATGAAGTTCTCTGCCCCACGGCGCTCGTTCTCGCGCTCCCAGCGCGCCGCCAGCGAGGAGATGACCAGCGACGAGGAGAGGATGGTGATCTGTGAGGAGGAGGGGGACGATGATGTCATCGGTGAGGGAGAGGCATGTGTGAGGGTGTCTGTGAGAGAGTGTGTCGGGGTGACTCTCTGAGTGTGCCAGGGTGAGTCTCTGAGTGTGTCTCTGTTTCAGAGGACTCCTACCCGGCCGGCACCATCGATCTCAAGTGTAAAGAGAGAGTGACGGACAGCGAGAGCGACGGGGAAGAGGGGGAGCACAAGGTGAGTGTGAGCGAGTCAGGGGCTCTGCGTGTGTGTATCTGTCTCTGCCTCTTTCTGTGTGTTTCACTGAGTCTGTGTTTCAGTGTCTGTGTGTCTCTGTCTTTGTGAGTCTGTCTGTATGAGCGCGTGTCTACCCGTCTGTCTCTCACAGCTTCATTTATTTTTAAGCTAACAGTTAAATGATGTGAATTGATGTTTACAATATTCCCTCTTCTCCCCTTCACAGAGAGTGTTTGCCCCGGTGATCCGCTCCTCCCCTCATTCTCACTCCCTTGCTCACCCCTTCTCACACCCCCACTCTCACTCCAAGCCCGAAAACAACGCCAACAACAGCAAACAGCCACTTTCTGTGCGCAGAGAAATTATGTCCTCCCAGCAACAACAGCAGCAGCATAGGAATCAGAACCTCCCACAGCCTCCCAGTCCCAGCTCCCAGCAACACAAGCACCACAGCGCTCCCAGCAACAGCTCCCAGTCACCCTCCCAGTCCCACCGCACCTCCTTTAACACCAGTTACCAGTCTGGAACGGGGGGAGCATGTAAATCAACAGGAGGGCCACCCACTTCACCATCATCGACAGCAACAGGCAAGCGCCCGAGCAGCAGCAGCAATACCAACAACAACTATAATAACAATGATAATAATACCAACAGTAATAGTAGCAGCAGCAGTGGCGATGGGCTCAAGAGGAAGCGAGGGGATCAGCAGCAGCAGCAGCAGCAGCAGCAGCAGCTCAGGGAGACGTCCTCGGCAGAGCCCTCCTACCCCCCCGCTCACACACCCAACAGCTTGACAGCTTCCCCCTCCCCCAGCCCTTCATCCCAGCCCCAGCCCCAGTCAGTCATTGCCAGCACAGTGAGCATGCTGCCCGCACTGGTTTTCCCCCAGTCCCCTGGAGGGGTAGGGGTGGGGCGTGTTTACTCCCCAAGCCCTCTCCCCGCCCTGCCGCTCTCCCAGCAGCACTGCCTTTCTGTCAGGATGGCCTCCACGGTGGTGACCAGCGTTGTGAAGCCCGTGAGCAGCACCCCCGTCCCCATCGCCAGCAAGCCGGCCACCCTGCCCTGCCCCCCGGCCGAGCTGCAGTTGTCGGGGAGGGTCTTCAACCAGCAGGGGGTGCCGGGCGGAGGGGCTGTGTCTGTCCTGTACGCAGAGAAGAGACCGCCAGCGGTGCTGGGGGCCGCGCAGCCCACACAGCAGATTGTGATCGCCCCCCCCTCTGCGGGGCTACTGCCCAGGTACACCTCGTCGACCCCTCCCTTCTCCTTCGCTACCACCTCCTCTCCTTCGTCATCCTGCTCTTCTCCTCATGCTGCATTCTCCATGGCTGGGGGAGGGGGCGTGCTGACCAGCCTGGTGGTGGGTGGGGGGGGTGCGATTGGGATTGGGGGCCCCCAGCATGGTTTCGGGGGACCCCCCCAGGGCACAGCTGTGCATCTCATCGCTCCCCATCAGCAGCCTCAGAGTTACCACAGCTCCGGCTGCGCTGTTAATAACGGCACGGGGCTGGCCGCTGGGAAAGGCAGCAGTCTGGGCCTCATCCAGTCCCCAGCTCAGTTTTTGTCTGCGGCTGCGCCCTCCTGTGGCCCTAAAGGGGTAACGCAGGTGCAGTACATCCTGCCCACCCTGTCCCCAGGGGCGGTTGCTATGGGAGGGGCCGGAAAGGCTGGCTTACCCTACCCCTCCCAGCAGCTCCCTCCCACCCACCACCCCCAGCAGCAGCAGCAGCAGCAGCAGCAGCAGCCAGCCAGCATCCAGTTCACCCTGCCGGCCCCGCAACAGGGGCCCAGCCAGGTGGCCAATGGGAAGGCGGTTGGCGTGGTGACGGGAGCCACGCCCCCACAGCAGCAGAATCTTGCAGCCTGCAACTCGCCAGGGAGCAGAGGTGAGATACACACTGAGGGAGAGAGGCATTGGGAGGGGTAGGGGAGGCAGGAGGGGAATTGGAAGAGTTGGGAGGGAGAGGAAGGATTGAGGGGGTGGGATGGTGCTTGAATCCTCTCTATCCCGGCTTAGTCTGTTGTTGATGTTGTTGTTATTATTATTTATTTGGCAGACACGTTTTTCCACTGTAACGCCCGGACTCTCTCTCTCTCAGCTCAGTCCATCTCCCCAGTTCTGCACCAGCCCTGTCTCTCTGGCTCGATACTCCAGGCCCAGGGCAAGATGCTGGTTCCTATGGCGACTGTGCGCACCGCCCAGCCTCATCCCCTCCCCCTCGTGGCCCCGCCCATCTCTGTGCCGATCCAGAATGGGGCCCAGCCAGCCAGCAAGGTGAGTGAGCGGGAGTCAGTTTTGTAGTGAGGCTGTTGATTTCCGGTTGTGTATTGTTGTGTTGATTGCTGTTTCCTGGTTGTGTTTTGCTCTCAGATCATTCAGATCGCTCAGGTGCCAGTTGTCCAATCGCAGGTGGCCCCCGCAGGAGCAATACATGCTGGGAGCCCCTTCCCCGCCTCCATGACGACTGCCACAGTGATGTCACCAGGCTCCTCCCAGCCCCAGAAGGTTCTCCTGCCCTCTGCTCCCACACGGTAAAGAAAAACACCAGTCGGGGAGGAGCAACCATTTGAATGTTTAATCGAATATTGCAAAATAAAATCCATGCCGATCAGTAACCGATAATCTTTCTCCCTCCAGGATCGCCTATGTGCAGTCGACGATAAGCTCCTCCTCCCAGCCTGACCCCACCGCTGGCCCTGCCTATGTCTCCTCCTCCCAGGGAACTCTGGGCCTCACTGCTGCCATCGCCCCCTCTGGTCAGACTGTGGTACAGCCTGTCCTTGCAGGTAAGACTGCGAGACCCAGTGTGCACAGCACTGACCCGAGCAGCAGCTCCAAGAAACTCCACCTGCGTCTCCCTTCTTATTATTTATCAGCATTCCCTGCGTCTCCCTTCTTATTATTTATCAGAGCTCATGTTCTCTATATTTTTTCACTGTGTTTACAATCATTCTTCGTATTGGTGCCAAACGAACTGCACTCTTTGATTTATATATGTAAACACTTTCATAATAACATAATTCTGTCTCTTCCTCCTCATCTTGCCAGGTCAGACCCCTGTCCTTACCCCAGGCCAGTCTCCCAGCTGCCCCCAGGTGCCCCCCCCTCCTCACGGTCCCAGTGTGGCGGGGCAGGTGCTGACGGCCATCTACCCCTCTCCTGGTGCTGGGGGTGCAGGGGGTGTGGTTCCAATGGTGACGCTGCCGCAGAACATGGTCTACAGGGTGTCCTCCCCTGCGCCGCACTCGCAGCCACAGATCCTGCCGAAAGTTGCGCAGACGCACAAGCCAGCCAACTGCACCGCCCCTCTGGGGACCTCTAGTGGCTCTGCAGTGTCGCTACAGCAAGCAGGACTGACAGGTATGGACTGGACTGCTATCACATGCACTCTGTCCGGTAAGCATTGTAAAGCACAGAGAGGTCTGATAAAGCATTGTAAACTGCAGAGAGGTCTGGTAAAGCATAGGGAAGGGCTGTAACGCACAGAGAGATATGGTAAAGTATATTAAATGCCAAGTCCAATCTGGTGTAAACAGTGGCACCAGGAGGTTTATCAATATACAGTAGATACAGTAGATAGGATACTTATGCTTTTTTTGTAAAACCAGAAAAAAATGTTTAATAATAATAATAATAATAATAATAATAATAATAATAATAATGTATTAATATATATTTCTTGTCCTCTCTACTCAGGGGGCTTGTCCTCGGCCCCTAGGCCCCCCCAGAGAGTGAAAGCCACGCTGGCCTCCATCCCGGTGGGCAGTCTGGAGAGCGAAGTGGGGGGGTCATCTCGAGGGGGGAGCGCCACTGTTGCTAGCCCCCCTGACAGCGGAGGGGAGCCACAAAACCAGGACAGGTACCCCCCCAAACTGCACAAGGAGTGGGACCCTGCCGGGGAGAGAGAGGAGCGGGGCAACAGCACCGGCCCCGAGGGGCAGATAGCGGCTGCTGGGAGCTCTGCAGGGGCAATGAGCGGAACCTGCCGGGGCAAAGAGGGGGTGACACAGCAGCAGGTAAGGGGGCGGGTACTTTAAGAGATTAAAAACCCGTTTGAACGCTAGGGTATGGTTTGTGTGCCAGTGTGTAGAGCCATGGTTTCCATTAGACTGAGGGAATGGTCAAGTTGTTGCTTTACTAATTAAATGCTAGTTACTAATACAAATGAAAATAAATCCAGTTTTTAACTGAGGGCTGTGAAGCAGAGGTGGGGAGCGCAGAGCTATGCAAACTTGAGTGTGTAATGTGATTGACACAGCAGCTGTGAATCATTGTTTGCCACCATGCTCACCAACTAGAATAACAGGATACTGACAAAGAGACTATGTTTAGAAAACGTGGATGATGTGAAGAATCCCAATTTAAATTGCATTTAATCATTGTTGTCATTCCCCTCCTCCCTGTAGGGTGTATGGAGAGGCCCTGTTCCTGAGGCAGCCCCGCCCTCCTCTCCCTGCCCCTCCTCCTCCTCCTCCTCTTCTTCTTCTGGCTCTGTCTCCGCAGTGGGGGGGGCAGAGACCCCCAAGCTGCCCTCCCTGAGTGACCCCCCTCCCGCCAAGAAGGTGAAAGTGAGGCCGCCGCCCCTCAAGAAGACATTCGACTCTGTGGACAAGTGAGTGGAGAGAGAGGGATGGAGAAGGGGAGATAAAAGGATAGAGAGGGAGGGCGGTAGAGATGCTGCACTTTGTGCTTTTGCTCTGGAATCTGTAGAGTCACATCATGTTTTTTGTTCTTGTTGATTGTAAATTATTGTGTCCTGTGTAACGTTTATTTGAATTTGAGCGTGATTAAGACACTCCCCCTGCAGGGTCCTGTCGGACGTGTATTTCGAGGAGCGATTCGCTGAACTCCCCGAGTTCAAGCCAGAGGAGGTGCTCCCCTCCCCCACCCTGCAGTCTCTCGCCACCTCTCCTCGAGCCATCCTGGGCAGCTACCGCAAGAAACGCAAGAACTCCACCGGTGAGGGAGGGAGGGAGAGATGGAGGGAGAGAGTCTGAGTGCTTGTGTGTGTGTGCCTGTGTGTGTGTGTGTGTGAGCGTGCTAGACTGACAGCTTGAGCTACCACAAGAACTCCACCGGGGAGGGAGAGAGGGAGAGTGTGTGTGTGTGTGTGTGTGTGTGTGTGTGTGTGTGTGTGTGTGTGTGTGAGCGAGGAAACTGTAATTGTTTGAAATCTCTTCTCCCCTCAGATCTAGACTCTTCCACAGAGGATCCCGTCTCTCCCAAGCGGAAGATGCGGCGCAGGTCCAGCTGCAGCTCGGAGCCGAGCACCCCCAAGAGCGCAGCCAAGTGTGAGGGAGACATCTTCACCTTCGACCGGCCAGGTAACCACTCCCCCCACGCGCACACACAGACACACACGCTACAGACCCCCCCCCGTACCAGAGCAAGCAGTGACCCCCTGTCCCACCTCCCCCTCAGGCACGGACTCTGAGGATGTCCTGGGGGAGCTGGAGTTTGACAAGGTGCCGTACTCCTCCCTGCGTCGAACCCTGGACCAGCGCAGAGCCCTAGTCATGCAGCTCTTCCAGGAGCATGGCTTCTTCCCTTCAGGTGAACAACTGTGCATGTACAGGCCTCTCTGTCTCTCCACCCAGCCAGCCTCTCTGTCTGTCTATCTATCCTCTTTGTATCTCTGTCGTGCTTCCAGTTTGACTGCTCTGCTAGCTGCAGCCTACAGTTTGCAGGTCACTAATCCCCCTCCCCCCACCCCTCTCTCTCTCTCAGCCCAGGCCACAGCTGCCTTCCAGACTCGTTACTCCGATATCTTCCCTACGAAGGTGTGTCTGCAGTTGAAGATCAGGGAGGTGCGGCAGAAGATCATGCAGACCGCCAACCCTTCGGAGCTGGTGAGCCTGGGAGCAGGGCTGGGGTCCCAGGACATGAGCGCACCCAGCACCCCCAACCCCAACCCTGGCCCCAGCCAAACACAGATACAGGGGCCCGCGGAGAGTCACGCCACACAGGAGGCAGGGGAGACCCAGGGGGGAGAGGGGGAAGGAGAGGGAGGGGAAGGGGAGACAGGCTGCACTTCCCCACAGAAACCACAGGGGGCAGCGATGGCATCATCCTCCCAGGAGTTGAGATGAAGGAAAGGAGACCAGAGTGATGGATGGAATGAAGGCCAATTGATGTAGGAAGAGAAGGAAGAAATGAGAAGCGGCTTTTTTGACTTGGATGGGTTTTTTTTTTTCTTCCTGTCACATGGGAAGTGGGATGCGAGTGTCCTGTCGTCATGGCAACTGCCCTGGCACACAATGGCATCATGCGTCAGCAAAGCCACTCGCTGTCTCTCTCCCCTTCTCCCTCATCCAACCTACACACTCTTTCATCTAACTTTCCAACATCCTCTCCTTCCCTCTATCTATCCTACACACTCACTTTCAGTATTAATGAGTCCTTCACTCCTCCCCTTCTCGGTTATTTTGGGATTCTGAGAGTATTCTGTTGCTTTATAATGTATAGCTTGCATTTCAGTTTGTGTGGAGAGGTGGGGGAAACCTGTAAACGCCAGCTTCTCTGACTCCTTCCTCCGACTGGATACAAAGTGGGTGGGGAGCTGTACCTCCTTCACCTGCCATTGGCTGGATTGCAACAGTGGCCTGACCTCAGAGCTCGATTAGGCTGCAGAGGAAAGCAGTGAGAGAACGGATGCTTTGATTGGCAGTGGGAATTTATTTCCCTGCTTTGGCTGGAGTGTAAACCTGCTGCACAATCGGAACTCCTCCCTCACGGGCTGGGAAGAACATTTTATTTCCATGTACGGGACACCTCTGGTTGGCTGCAGTGGTTAAGCCGCATTCTGATTAGTTCGGATGAACAATGGCTGCAACATGTGTCTTGTGCTATTGGCTGGAACGCACAACGGACTAGAATTCAACAAAGAAAGAAAAACTCAGTCCACAGGCAGGCTGTTGCACCAGGAGGAAGAAAGGAAAAAAATGGAACAGTTTTAATGAAACATTTAATACAGAACAATAACTTTTAGTTGTTTCTTTTTCTTTTTTAAACCACGTATTATAATTATTAATATTGTTCTTTTTACTTTAAACTTTTTTTTTTTTTTTTTTTTTTTTTTTTAATTGTTGCACTTTGTTGATTTTGAAAGGAAAAGGATCAAGTCCTTGCACGCAAACACAAGCTCCCTGTTTCAGTGTTGCATTGTTTTGTATTGTTACTGTACAGTGGGTGCAGGACTGTCGCTTCCAGAGAGCGCGCTTTAATGAATGTACAAAATGACTAAGAAGAAATGACATTATTTAGAACATGAACACAAACCATCAGCTGAGTTGCCAGCACTGCAGTAACCCTGTGTGTGTGTGTGTCATATATAAAATATATATATATATATAATATATATATATATATATATATATATATATATACTATATATATATAAAATCCATGTATCATAATATATCTATAATATATATATAACCTATAAAAATCCCTAATAAAACCCCCTTCAGGTGCTGTGTGTTTAATTGTACCATGTTAAGTTTCTATCTATGTATTTTATAATGCATAATGTTTTTTTTGGGAGGGCAACTTTTAAAACTCCATAGAGTTCACGAAAACTGTTTTCAAATTTAAAAAAAAAAGAAATTAAAAAATGTAATTTAAAATTGTTACTGAAGGATACATATCTTCTAAAAGTAGGGGTGTGACCATGTGCTGAGTCCTAATCTATCGTTTGCACCGTGACACGAGACCAAAAGCACAATCCAGCTCGCTGTAGAGCACCAAGAATCAGGGTTTGTTTTCTAGTTGGTCTGAATGCACTCATTTATTTGTCTTTTAACAGAACGCTCCATCATTTAAGACTGTTTGATTCTTATGCATCACTCAAGGATCCCCATCGTCAGTGTCGTGATTCAGTGTCTCGTTCACCCCCGTTAGTACGCAGCCCTCTGTATTCACCCAGCTGAGCATGGGTAAGAAAGTGCTGAAGGCAGATTTACTGCATTTTTTTCTGTTTAATTTGTGCTGATCTGGCTGTTAGTTTGCACCCACTGCTAATAATGTCATATTCATTAAAATTGTAATTGTTTTGTTTGGTTTTTTATGAAAAAAGTGTTAAGTAGAAAAGAATATTAATAAAAAGCAAAATAATAATAATATCCGTCACAATTAATTTTGAAGACACACACAGTAAGGAATTGATTTGACTGTGCTATATAACTATATATCTAAATGTGTGTGTGTGTGTGTGTGTGTGTGTAATATATATAGTAAATATATGTCGTGTGTATATATATAATATATATATATATATATATATATATATATATATATATATATATATATATAGTAAAAAAACAGTTTTTTTTTAACATTTGAAAAAAGTTAATAAATATTTTCTTAGTCACTTCAGCGTGAAGGTGGGAAGGTTGGGTTTTTTTGGGTTTTTTTTTTAGTCTTTTTATGCTGAAAGTTTGAGGTCTGGGCTGTTGAAGAACAGTTTCACATATTTCATTTTATGGATTTTTTTTGGAAAACAAATAAAATGAAACACCTCCTAGAGCCTGTTCTTTACTACCTGATAACATTTCAATCTTTTTTTTTTTTTTTTTGCGTCTGTATTTATTCATTCCGTTTGAATCACATGATGAACTCTGAACTACATTTCTAGACTGGCAGAGTTGTAACAGACTGAGCGACACCCCCAGCCCTTTCTTTAAATATTATACTTTTATGTGAGAGAAAAGACGTTTTCCCATTGGAAATAGTGATATTTTGAAATATCACTGCCCTGGTCACAAAAGCAAAGTTTGTGTGGAATAAAAGCCATTTTCTATACTTTTGAGGCATAAGCAATTAGGAAATAACACTTACTACCCAGGAACCAAAAAAAAAAAATATATATATATATATATATATATATATATATATATATATATATATATTTATATATATATTTGTTACACGGTGTTAAACATAAAACAATAATGTTATGATTATTAGCTACTTCGGTATAATACCAATGAATACCTTTGGTCATTATTATGTATAAAAAAATAAATGCATATTTGAAAATTTACGACTCCAGTACTTTTACGTGTAAAAAAAATCTCGTCAAAAAACAAATATATATATATATATATATATATATTATATATATATATATATATATATATATATATATATATATATCATTCCTGTGACTTAAGAAGTACAAAAAAATAATAATAAATACAATGCCAAGCGTTTCGACCAGAACTCAAATGGAAGAAGACTCCTAATCGACACGCTGACGCTGAGAAAGCCTTCTCGTCAAAATGTCATTCAATTGGCTGTGTTCTGTTAAAGGCTTGTAGTGGAAATGTTCGTCATGGGGTTTGTAATGCTTTGAGTTCAGCAGAGTGTTCTACAGTTATGGATGGTGGTTCTGGAAGTTGTTTCCTGGGTTCACAATGATATTCTGAGATAAAATAATCTCAGACTTATTTGCAGAAAAAAAATACATAAAAGTACCAGCGACTGAATGAAACTTGTTGTTCATGTGCAATATTTCTTACTGTAATACTGAAATAACAATAAAACATGTTTAACACAGAGAGGATGCTGTGTTTGTCTCCTTCCATCACTTCAAGTAATACAAATAAAAACTTGTTTTACCCTTCCTTCCTGCATCTAGTGCCACTCTGTCTGCCTGCACTGCCACTGAAGATCGTTTGGGAAGGGTATAGTTAGCACACTGCGGTCCCATTCTACCAGCCTCACGCCATTGTAGCTGCCCTGTACTCGTGCCACCATTGCCTCTCAGAATAACACAGAACCATCCCCATTCTAGTGCCACTGTCGGTCAGTCGGTCTTTCTGTCTGTCTGCATTTCCACAGAAAATCATTGAGACAAAGAAGGAAGCAATAAGAAATATTTTATCTGTACAGTCTTTTTTTATTATTATTTGGATGAATGAAACACTTTCAGTTACAAAAATGACTTTTTAAAAGAACGACACTATACAATGAACAAGCAGCTGTTTTTTTTTTGTTTTTTTTTTTTTTTTTAAGATAAATACACTGATCGGCTAAACCTGCTACTACAAGGAAGGGAAGAGAGGGATAGTCTTAATCACACAAGCAGAGGGACAGAAAGAAACAAAATCAAATCAAAAAGGGAGGGAGGGAAACATAACTTATAACCCTTTGTCGTGTCACACACGTTGGTTTAGACTGAATTCCAGACAGCAATGCAGCATCCTGTGACACTCGCTTATTAATTGAAGAAGACTTTGTTATGTGTTTAATGTCTTGGGCTGGCACATTGTTTTGGTATTGAAAGTTTGGATCAAGCGCTTCAGATTAATTTAAGAGGGATGGAGGTTTTAGCCCACTGACAATATTTTAAATATTTAAGATTTTTCTTTTGAATTTAAAATCACCATTCAGATTTTTGTTTTTTTTACATTTTAATTTGCACATTTTTGAATTTTCTGCAAATTTTTGTCATCAAGCTTTATTAAAGTGCTGTTCCTCTGGTAGCACTTTTCTATTTTTTTTATTTTTTTAAACTGAGCAAAACAACATTTCACATTGAAACTACAGTACCGCCCCCCTTACATGATTTCTGTTTGTTCAAATCACAAACAAATACATGAAATAAATTAATTACATCCATAAATAAACGTTTATTTTCTTAACCCAGACTTAGAACATGTTTCTGTACGTTTCAGTCGTCATATCCTGTGCCCATGTAAAGCTCTCAAGCATGTCTTACCTTCAAGAACACCAGAGTTTAACTGGTAACCTGCCCCCCTGCAACACTCTGCCCTCTAGTGGATGTAGGAGGTGTCACTGTTTAAAGTGGGATCTATTACTGGTGTATTTCTTACTTCCACTAGGGGGCAGAGTGTTGCAGGGGGCAGGTTAACAGTGGGGGTGCTTGCAGGGAAGACATGGTTAGATGCACTTTGAGGATCTTGTTCCTTTATTGTTTTTTCTTGTACATGCATCCAGACTTTCAGACTAGTTAAAAAGAAACGATTGCCGATGTTTTAGTTATTAAAACGATCTCCCTGGTTTCAGTGAAACCCAGCAACACGTACACACATACAGGGCGGGGGGGTTGACACTGCATCACCATCTTACATACCGACAGCTATTCTTTATAATCATACGGCAATGATTTTGCTATATGATCAACACTAATCTATGTATTTTTTTTTTTTTTTTTTAAATTTAGTAGTTACCAATTATTTTTTGTATTTTTTTCCAATTTAGAACTTCCAATAATTTTTTAGGCTCTGCTACCAGCCCTGCGTTGACTCGGGAGTGGCGAAGACGAACACACGCTGTTCTCCGAAGTGTGTGCTGTCAGCCTCCTGCTTCTTTTCACTCTGCAGGCCCGCAATGCAGCCAACCCACAGCTACAACGTCAGAGGATAATGCAGCTCTGGGCAGCTTACAGGCAAGCCCGCAGGCGCCTGACCAGACTGCAGGGGTCACTGGTGCGTAGTGAGCTGAGGACAGCCTGGCCAACCCCCCCCCCCCCCCCCCCCCCCCCCCCTGGCGATGTCCAGGCTATAGGGCGCATCCTGCACTCCACTAGGAGCGCCTCCCCAATCAACACTAATCTAGACATTTCCCATAGGAGGTCAGGAGCTAGGGGCGTGACGAGGGTGTGGCTTCAGCCGAGGCCCTGCTGTGATTGGATACATGCTCTTAAAGTTTGGAATTTTTTGAAACTCCTTGGCTGGTCGTTTGAAGCCCCTAGGAGGCGCTGAGATAAAGTCGTCTCGGTTTGTGTTTAAAAGAGCACACACCTCGCTGGAACCACAGCCTCCTCCCTTCCCTTGTCCCTCCAATGAGAGCTGGACTGTATTATTCCTGAGTGACCCCCCCCCCCACCGCCCCTAAATCAAAATCTTTCCCACTTGTAAACCAGGCTGGACTTCGCCGGTGTTATAAATTGCAAAGTGGTGCACCCTTGATATAAGTGAAGCACGCAGTCAGCCCCGTCAGTCGGGGGTGGTCGGGGGGGGGGGGGGCCCCCCATTGACAAACCTTCACACGACTCAGTCTGAAGGGGTGAAGGCTGCAAGTGACAGCAGGAACCTTGTTTTGTCTGGTTTTACTGATTATTATTATTCCCAAACATTTATTCTAATTACAGATTTGTTTCTGTTTTTTTTTTTTTTTTTTTTGGTTTTGTTTTGTTTTTTTACAAAGAGACATATAGAAAAGGTATAGACGACCAAAAAAAAAAAAAAAAAGAAAAAACCTCCTAGATTTCCTGTCGCTACATGGTTTTATTGTAATTTTATTTTTTTCGGTTTCCCTCAAAATCAAAAAGGGAAAAAAAATTGACAACACAAAGCTAAAGAACAAAGTTACAAGTTTACGAATATTATCATTATCATTAATAGTAGTAGTAGTAGTATTATCATAATAATATTTACGAGAAGCTAAGATTTTTCCAATGACAAATAGTTAAAAATATACATTTTATTTCTTTCTTTTTTGTTGTTCGCTTTGGAATGCTGAGGTCAATGTTTCCCATGCTGGGAAACTGCAGTTTAAACACGAGAAAGCAGACCAGGAAGCGGCGTTCTGAGTGAGTGAGTGTGAGTGAGTGTGAGTGAGTGAGTGAGTGTTTCCAGTCGACAGTAGTAAATTAGATTCTTTGGTTTATTCTCTTTTTGTAAATGTACTAACTTTATTCTCTTGGTTTTTCCTTTGGATTCAAGCTGTATAGTAAAAAGAACAGGGGGTGGGGGTGTCCTGGCGCAGGGGGAACGAGAAGGGGTAAAAGGGCACCCAAAAACAAATCTCTCTGTTCTTCTGAAGTAAGGTTAATAAATGAATACATTTTAAATCAAATAATAACCGCCCTGAACAAATGCAATGCGTGAAAGCGCTTTCCAGCAGAGGCTCGCCGAAAACTCAAAGAGAGCGACAGTTCGTGGCCGCGGCAGCACTGCAGCCACCCCGAGTCCGCACTGCGTTGCTGTCTGGCGCTTTTAAATGGGTGCTCTAGTGAAAGGGAAACGTGCATTTAAGTGTTAATGGTTAAATACTCACGGTGTTTTGCGCAACCAGACCCGGGAGAGGCGGAGAGAGTAACGGCGCAGGCTCCAGAGCCGGCACGATGCTGCCAGCTCCGCCCCGCCGCTCTCTCCAGAACTTCCCTTAGCGACCCTCTAACTGGAAAGCTCTGTCGACGAAATCATCCCCAAAATATCCATCGCTAAACAAGAACATAAATAAAACAATGACCGTAATGTACCTCTTTGTGTGCACGGTTATGTTTTTGAAAATAACAACAATAACAACAGCACTCAAATTGATTAAAATAAGCATTTTTTAAACTTCTGTCTCCCGCTGATAAGATTTATTTACAATACTTTGGCATCACACAGGTTTCCTTCAGCGGAAAACAAAACCTTAACAAACTGCTTTCAATATATATAGCGAGAGAGAGAGAGATATAGAGAGAGAGAGAGAGAGAAATAGATAGATGAATAATGGATGTGGATATGGAATATACTTCTATAAGAAGAATCTGGCAGCAAGAACCTTATATGGGGTCAGCGACACATTTGTCCGTCGCGTGGTGTAATCTTGTTTGTGTTTATTTGATTATTAGTTTGTTTTTCTCGCACGTTTGGGGGGGGGGGGTGGGGGGTTTCACCGATGTGCATCATTTTCAAAGATCTAACATCAAGAAGAAGGTGTTCCAAAGAAAGCAAAAAAAAACCCAAAAAACAGAGATTTCTTTGGGCGGGGACAGATTAGTGATGTCATCCCCTGAAGCCCCCACCCCACCCCGGGGGTATAAATTCCAACCGCCCAGCTTTCAGTACCCCCCCTTCAGTCAAAAACCGGCAATCACCCGCACTGCCCGCCGTCACAGATAGGGGGCAGACCTGCTTCGTAATCACCGCCAGGCGCCACCTCACCGTTATTTTATTATTGTCGAGTTTATAAAGTGCAGCCCTATACCCGCCACTTCGGCTCCCCTCGATCTAGCGCTTCACACCTGGAGCCTTACTGGCGCCAGTTTCACCCGTTAACAAGACAGAGAATCGGAGGACTGCAAAACCCCAACCAATTAAATACTATATTTGTCTGGCTGTATTTTTCGAAGACTCAATAATAATAATAATAATAATAATAATAATAATAATACAACTGATTTAGTTTTAAATCCCTTGTTTTTAAACCGCTGCAGTCTGTTTTCCCCTATGGAAATTAAAATCCACTACTGAAATACTATCGGCATTGTATTATCTAATGGAGTTAATTTGTAATCAAAAATCCTTTCTCATTTACCAATTAAATAAATGATCAACTGAACGAGCACCACCCCCCAGTTATTATTATTATTATTAATAATAATAAAGTTTCCAACCCACAGCTGTTAAAATTATCTATAAAAAGATAAACAAAGAAAAACATATATATATATAGCAGCTGCAGTAGTTGATGTTGGCTGACCAAAGTCACAATTAACCTCAGCAGCAAAACAAAACCCACCGTCAACACTATGAACCCCTGCTTCGGGTATTTAGCAGTATAAGTGCTTCTGCTATATATGGAAGAGCAAACTATAATCCAGTATTTAAACAGTGAACCCTGACTGTGACTTTGATGTAGTCTTGCTCTCTTGTCCTGTCCTGTCTGTTGGTCCGAGGGAAGCCCGGTACAGCGCTAGCAGTGTATCTATATCTCGCCAGGTGATTGCCCGGCGGTCATTTTATAACTCTCCAGGCGTTTGGAGCGGGTGTTTTCACAAAATCCCAAAACTCCCAGGGTGGGCTACGGGGGGGGGGGGGGCCCCTGGAGGCTGGGTTTGGGGTCCAGTTCGTTTCGTTCAAGGCAAGACGGACCGTTAATTTTGCTTCTTATTAAAACAACTTATTAAAAAATTCGTTGAATAATTCTTTTCAGCAGTCCCACACTTTCACAGAAGAATGTCAGGGTGTGAAATATTAAGTGGTGGTAATTCACCACCACCACCACTAATACTACTACTACTAATAATAATAAATATAATAATAATAATAATATATTAAATAACACACAACGACAATTTATCCAAAAAAAAAAAAAACATTTACAAGTTTTTTGTTTCTCCTTTGACAAACATTAAAGTGTGGGACTGGAGAATGTCTGGGGGGGGGGTGGGGGTGGTGGTGTACATTTCAGTCATTTGGGTATACGCGCTCCTTGCTGAACTCTGCCGCCCCCCAACCCCCAAATCCTCTCATGTCCCATTTTTTTTAAAGCATTATTCTATTTGGTTTATCATCAAAGTACATGAGGTATATATATATTTATGATGGGCTGTCTCTCTCTCACACACGCGTTCCCGCGGTGGGCATCGAAAAAAAAAACAAAACAAAAAACAAAATAAAAATATTGAGGGGGAGTCAAGCAGTCCGGAGCGGGGATGCGGGGCCGGGGCAGCTAACCAGCGGGCAAAGTCAGCCCGCAACTCCGACACCGCCCACCCGCTCACCCGCAGCAGCAGAGGCAGTGGCTACAGCAACTATCTTATTATTCTTATTTTTGGTTTCATAGCTGTGTAAAGCTTTCTATTCGTAAACAGTGGGGCCAGGCTTTGGTTGTCTTAGGCGTAGTTCCCCTCGCTCAACTCTCACACAAAGGGTTTAGTTTTTTTTAAACCCCTTTGTTTCTGTTATCTGTAGCGACAACGTACTGGAAGAATGCAAAAGCAGCCTTTTTATTATCTGTTACTGCAGCCTGCGACCCAGACTGTTGATAAAGGATAGCAAAGGAACGTCGGTTCGGATATTACTGGAATGGGTTGTTTTTTTAAGGTTGAAGCACAATAGTGTGTTTCTGGGAGGTGAGATTATATGTAGTTGGTGTATTACCAATGGCAGGCAAGAATATCTGCTCAAAATGTGTGTGTGTGTGTGTGTGTGTGTGTGTGGTTGTGTGTGTGTGTGTGTGTGTGTGTGTGTGTGTGTGGTGTGTGTGTGTGTGTGTGTGTGTTGTGCAGTTGTGTGTGTGTGTGTGTGTGTGTGTGTGTGTGTGTGTGGTGTGTGTGTGTGTTGTGCAGGTGTGTGTGTGTGTGTGTGTGTGTGTGAGCAGGTTTGTGCAGTGTGTGTGTGTGTGTGTGGTTGTGTGTGTGTGTGTGTGTGTGTGTGTGTGTGTGTGTGTGTGTGTGTGTGTGTGTGTGTGTGTGTGTGTGTGTGTGTGTGTGAGCAGTGTGGTGTAACACACAACCCGTGTGTGTGAGCACTGTGTGTGTGTGTGTGGTGTGTGTGTGTGTGTGTGTGTGTGTGTGTGTGTGTGTGTGTGTGTGTGTGTGTGTGGTTGAGCAGGATGTGTGTGTGTGTGTGTGTGTGTGTGTGTGTGTGTGTGTGTGTGTGTGGTTGAGCAGGATGTGCGTGTGTGTGTGTGTGTGTGTGTGTGTGTTGTGTGTGTGTGTGTGGTTGAGCATGGATGTGCGTGTGTATGGTGTGTGTGTGTGTGTGTGGTTGAGCAGGATGTGCGTGTGTATGTGTGTGTGTGTGGGGGGTGTTGAAGAGCGAGAAGCTGTAAATAACGGTGCTTTCAGTTGGGCCTAGCTGTGAAGCCGTGGCCGCTAATCAAACGCAGCTTCGTCACTGCTTGGTGTTGATTCTGCCCTGGGTTTAACTAACCAGGCTTAACCCAGCACAAGGTCATTTAATCAGCGATCGTCACAAATTGCCCCTAGGAACAGCGAAAGACTGGACCTTTACTAAACACGTGCTTACTTATTTGTTTTGATGTTTCCGCATCAAAAATACGTTTTATTATTATTATTAATATTATTATTATTATTTGCTCCGCTCTTCTCTGGGTTTTTTGTTTGTGTGTTTTGTTTTTTTGTTTGTTGCCTCCACCGCATGGTTAAAAAAAAGAAAAAAAATGAGAGACAGTTATATTTTTGGTCTAAAATCAAGTCATCATCATCATCATCATCATCAACATCAACAAGGTTTTTTAGCAATATAAGCAGAGAAGAACACAGATTCTTTCTATAAAAACTAAGTAGAACAACTAACAGTTACATTCCGTCTAAAGTATGTTGAGAAGTTTTCTTGTTTTTTTTCTTCCTTTGTTTCAAAAGAACCTGTTTTTTTTTTGTTGTTTCCCCCCCCCCCACAAAAAAACAGATAGCGAGAGGAAGAGGGAGGCCGTGGTAAAGGGGAGGGGGGTGGTGTGGCGGGAAAGGCAGACAGACCCTCCCTCAAACACACACACCCAGGCACCCCCTCCAAACCACACTCGTGTTCTCAAAACAATTCACACCCAACCTCAAGCTGGCAAACATGCTAAAGCTTTTATGATGTGTGGTTTATTTTTACCTTTTCCTTTTGGTTTTCCTTAAATCTAAAACTCGAAAAGCTACAGTTTCACAGTATTTTCCAACCACCTGATAGGCTATCTATAGCACAACTAAGGAAAGCAACATCTGAAGAAGAAATTCTGAGGTCAGTCAAATATTCCCTAAATACAAGGAATATATATATATAAGTCAGATATCCATTTCTCTTTCCCACATTTAGATTCTTCTTTTTTTTTAGTTCTTGATTGTTTGTTTTTTGGTTTGCTGTTTTTTGGTTTTTGAATAGTTTTTGGTATTCGTTATTGTTTGTTCTCTGAGCTCTTTGTCGTTGCTTCTTCTTGTTTCTTTCTTATATATATATTTTTTCTCCTCTTCGCTTTGTTTCGTCGTGGCTGAATGTTCTCCTCTGCGATTTAGAGAAAGCTTTGGTATCCGAAGATGAAATCAAAACGGCACAAAAACGACGAGGTCCACGGGACAACAAACAAACCCACACGTTTAAAAAAAAAACCCCAAAAAACCTGAAAAACATTTTTCTTTGTAATAAAGTTTTCTTCGAGAAGCCAGTTAAAGCTCTGAAACTAGAGAGGCCAGTATCCTCCCACCAAACAAATCTGTCTTTTAAAAAGTCTTTTTTATGTTCTTAGAAACTGCCTCTCCACAGTTATATACAGATAGGACACACACACACACACACACACACACACACACACACACACACACACACACATACACACATATATATATATATACATATATATATATATATATATATGGGCATATCTATATATTTAGGTTGCTGGCTTCAGAAAGTTAATACTTTATATGAGGTATTCATTTAACAGAGAAAGAAGATATCCGCTCAGATTTCCCAGCACTGGAAAAGAATCTCTTCTCGTTTTCAAACAATCTTGTAAGTTCAATGCCGCCGTTTTGGTTTTTTTTTTTTTTTTTTGGTTTGTATTCTCCTGTCTCGAGATGGGTTTGGTATGTTTTTTTTTCTTTTGGTTTGTATTCTCCTGTCTCGAGATGGGTTTGGTTGGGTTGTTTTTTTGTTTTTTTCTTTTGGTTTGTATTCTCCTGTCTTGAGCTGGGTTTGGTTGGGTTGTTTTCTTTTTTTTTTTTTTTTTTCTTTTGGTTTGTATTCTTGTCTTTGGGTTTGGTATGTTTTTTTTTTCTTTTGGTTTGTATTCTCCTGTCTCAAGATGGGTTTTTGTTTTTGTTTTTTTTGAACAAAAACCAGAACATAAAAACATAAGAGACAGAAGCCTACCCACGGTTTGGGTTGGGTTTTTTTTTTTTTTTTTTTTTTTTTGTATTTTTCTTTGGGTTTGGTTGGGTTTTTTTTTTTTCTTTTGGTTTGTATTCTCCTGTCTCAAGATTGGTTTGGTATTTTTTTTTTTTTTTTTTTTTTGTATTCTCCTGTCTCAAGATGGGTTTGGTTGGGTTGTTTTCTTTTTTTTTTTTTCCAAGTTTTTCAAAGGTTTGTATTCTAGTGTCTACAGATGGGTTTTGGTTGGGTTGTCAAGAACCCAACATTTTGGTTTGTATTCGCCCTCCTGTCCAACCCAACTGGGTTTGGTTGGGTTGTTTTTCTTTGTTTTTTCTTTTTTGGTTTCTACCCAAACCAACCTCAAGATGGGTTTGGACACAAAAAAAAGAAACCCATTTTAAGAACAGAACTTTGTATTCTCCCTTCTGAGACAAGTGGGTTTGGTTGGTGTTTTTTTTTTTTTTTCTTTTGGTTGTATTCTCCTGTTCTCAGAGATGGTTTGGTTGGTTTTTGGTTTTTTTTTTTTTTTTTTTTTTTTTTTGGTTTGTATTCTCCTGTCTCGAGATGGGTTTGGTTGGGTTTTTTGGGTTTTTTTTTTTCTTTTGGTTTGTATTCTCCTGTCTCGAGATGGGTTTGGTTGGGTTGTTTTCTTTGTTTTTTCTTTTGGTTTGTATTCTCCTGTCTCAAGATGGGTTTGGTTGGGTTGTTTTTTTTTTCTTTTGGTTTGTATTTCCTGTTTGGGTTTGGTTGGGTTGTTTTCTTTTTTTTTTTTTTTTTTCTTTTGGTTTGTATTCTCCTGTCTCGAGATGGGTTTGGTTGGGTTGTTTTCTTTGTTTTTTTTTTTTTCTTTTGGTTTGTATTCTCCTGTCTCGAGATGGGTTTGGTTGGGTTTTTTTTTTTTTTTTTTTTTTGGTTTGTATTCTCCTTTCTCAAGATGGGTTTGGTTTTTTTTTTTTTTCTTTTGGTTTGTATTCTCCTGTCTTGAGCTGGGTTTGGTTGGTTTTTTTTTTTTTTTTTTTTTTTTTTGGTTTTTTTTTTTCTTTTTTTTTTTTTTTCCAAAAAAAAAACCAAAAAACAAGCCATATTCTTTTCTTCATCCAAACCAACCCAACACAAAAAAACCAAAAAAAAAATGGAGAAACCGAGTTTGTTTTGTTTTTCTTTTTGGTTTAGAACCCCAAATTCTCCAAAAGAACACAAAAAAAATGGAAACCAAACATAAGATGTGTTTTTTTTTTCTTTTGGTTTTTATGTCCAAATGGGCAAGAGGATGGGTTTGGTTGGGTTGTTTGGGTTGTTTTCTTTTGTTTTTTTTTTTTTTTTTTTTTTTTCTTTTGGTTTGTATTCTCCTGTCTTGAGCTGGGTTTGGTTGGGTTGTTTTCTTTTGTTTTTTTTAATCCGGAAGCGACAGGCACTATTTAAAGTAGCAACAGGAGAAGAAACTTAATACAACGAGGTCCTCTATGTTTGTTTGGGATATGCATGAAATAATAAATATATATATATATATATATATATATATATATATATCTATATATATATATATATATACATATAGCTATATTATATGTGTACGTTTTCCGTTTTAATTTAGCACATATACAAAAAAGGCAAATTAAATAGAAATATATATTTTTTTGTCACTTTTTTTTTTAAACTTTAAAAAACACAAAACTAAAAAAAAACAAAAAATGACAAATCGATGTAAAAAAATAAGAGGTTGAACCTCGACTTATATTAAAATATACATAAAAAAAAAAAAATTAAAAAATAAAAATAATAATAATAATAATAATAATAAAAACCCCAAAATATAGAAACAATATTTGTAATAACATAAGCACAAAATAAAAATAATTTTTTTCTCTGTTTTTTTCTTTTTTTAAGCAAAGACAAAGAAATGACTATATACAGAACCTTTGGGTAAAGCTATTTTTTGTTTGTTTAGTTTTTTTTTGGTGTGAAATTTTGGCATTCATTTGTGTGTGTTTGGTTTTTTCTTCTTCTTTTAAAAGTCCTCTCCGTTGCGGAAACAGAAAATTCTCCATTTCTTTTACCAGCACGTCGCCATCCCCCTTGTTGGAGTTACATCTACTTTAAGAAAAGTCACTTTCAGGCTGGCCCTATCACCGATAACCAATACACAGTAAAAAAAAAATTCTTTGGGTGTTTTGTTTTTTTTTGCTGTAGAAAATGAAAATGGGCGGAGTTCTGAAGAAACCAACTAAGGGGGGAGGAGGAGTAGGAGAGGGTGTGGTCACTCTGCATTAGCTCCCGCCCCTTCAGAGGCGGAGACTCCTTCCATTCCACGAATGGGCGGGCTCTGTGCTGACTCGCTGCTGGAGGAAGAAGCAGAAGACGTGGAGGAGCAGGAAGAGGCAGAGCTCATGGGAGGAAGTGATGCAGCTGCGGCTTTGGCGGCCACAGCTGCGGCCATCAGTCCCACACCGGGGCTGGAGCCGAGGAGGGGCAGCCCGCCGTGGTTCAGGAACAGAGGAGAGGAGACGATGCTCTGAGTGCCAGCTGTGCCAGCGCCACTGCTCAGGACCAGGCTGGTACTCCCGTCAAGGTTGGAAAGAGACAGCTGCCCACCAGTGGCTGCCAGGGCTGAAACAAGAAGCAGGAGAAATGAAGCACACATGTTTTATTGTGTCGCTTGCTTTGTAGTTGAATTCGTATTTCTCCTTTGTTGTTTTCAGGACCCCCTTGTGAACTAGGGCCTCTCGGTCTCAATGGGTAATCCTCCTGATCAAATCAACAAGCAAATACTGAATAAGCCTGAGAATCTGTTGAGTGTTGGAGTGTTGTGAATAAGCTGTAACCTTGCTGGATTATAAACACTAGACAAGTCTTTCACCTGCCCAAGAGATTGATCGAGAAATATAATCCTTACTCAGGGTTACAAGTACTAAATACAAAATACTAAAAGAATCTTAATACTTTAACTAACTGACCAGCGTTGTGACTAGAAGTCTTTCTCAATGTCTTGAATATTAATGTTGAACGAAACTTGATTTCGACATTGAAACAGACTCTAACCCTTATAAATGACCCCATGGTAAAAGCACAGCACAGTGTGATAAAGCACAGTGAAAGCACGGTAAAGCACAGAGAGGTGAAACCATGGTCAGCTAAAGGCACAATGCACAGTAAATTCATGGGTAAAGCATGGGGCAGGGTGTGTGTGTATACAGCAGTAAACTTTTCTAAGGGGGTGAAATGGTTAATGGGA
>NC_054557.1:19369603-19402103 GCF_017654505.1 Polyodon spathula | reverse complement strand
CGTCCCAACATGGTGTGTCACGTGTGTGTGTCAAACATTGTGTGTGTCACGTGGTGTGTTGTCCCAGTGTGTGGTGGGCGTGTGTCAGTGTGTGTGCGTTGTGTACACACGTGTTGTGTGGTTTTTGTGTGTGTGTGTGTGTGTGTGTCAGTGTGTGTGTGTGTCATGTGTGAGGGCGTGTGTGTGTTTGTGTGTGTGTGTGTGTGCGTGTGTGTCAGTGTGTGTGTGTGTGTGAGTGTTTTTGTGTGTGTGTGTGTGTGTGTGTGTGTGTGTGTGCGTGTGTGTGTCAGTGTGTGTGTGTGCGTGTGTGTGTTTTGTGTGTGTGTGTGTGTGTGTGTGTGTGTGGAGCGTGAAGGTGTGCCAGTGTGTGTGTGTGCGTGTGTGTGTGTGTTGTGTGTGTGTGTGTCCCAGTGTTTGTGTGTGTGTGTGCGTGTGTGTGTAGAAGTTACACTTTGCTGTCTTTTGAGAAGGGGTTGGTTCATTATCTTCTCTGTTCTTCACTTCACTGTGCTGTGCTTTTACCAGGACACAGTAACTGTGATTCCTCTTTTAATTGAATTGTAGGTTGTTTTTAATACAGCACACCTTCCCCCTGGTGGCAACACTCTGTAAAAGCTGTAAAGCCAGGTAGCGTTTATGTAAAGGGTTTGTACCATGTGTGGTATACAAGCAGGTTAGGGGTGGATCATACCATGTGCGGGCTGTAGCAGGGGGATAGGGTTAGGGTGGATCGTACCATATGCGGGCTGTAGCAGGGGGGTAGGATTAGGGGTAGATCGTACCATGTGCGGGCTGTAGCAGGGGGGTAGGGTTAGGGGTGGATCGTACCATGTGCGGGCTGTAGCAGGGGGGTTTGTGCGGGGTGGCTGGCTGGCTGGGGAGGGGAGGGGTGGCGCTGGCTGGGTTGATGCGCTTCTCTTTCTGGCGCCGGTTGCAGAACCACACACGGATCACCTCCTTCTCCATCGTGAGCTGCTCTGCCATCAGCAGGATCTCCTCCGAGGTCGGCTTCTGATTCTGAGAGAGAGACAGCGAGAGAGAGAGTTAGAGCTGTGAGAGACACTCTCTGTCTCTGTGCTCTCTCTCTCTCTACCCCTAACCCCTCTCAACAACCATGATGACACACACTGACACACACACACACACTGACACACAAAGACACTGACATAAACACACACACTGACACACAGTGACACCCACAAACACAATGACACCCACACACACACACATACACACACTCGCTGGCTCCCTCACCGCTACAAAGGCCCTCTCTAAGGCCACGCGGACGTTGGTCTCGATGCTGGTGCGCTTCTTCCTGCGCCGACCGGGCAGCCCCTCGAATCCACACAGCGGGGGGCTGCTGAGGTGATTGGGACTCGGGAGAGTGGTGTCCATCGACATGGTCTCTGAGAGAGGGGGAGAGAGAGGGGGTTAGAGAGGGATGGAGTGATAGTGGTGTCCATCGACATGGTCTCTGAGAGAGGGGGAGAGAGAGGGGGTTAGAGAGGGATGGAGTGAGAGTGGTGTCCATCGACATGGTCTCTGAGAGAGGGGAAGAGAGAGGGGGTTAGAGAGGGATGGAGTGAGAGTGGTGTCCATCGACATGGTCTCTGAGGGGGAGAGAGAGGGGGTTAGAGAGGGATGGAGTGAGAGTGGTGTCCATCGACATGGTCTCTGAGAGAGGGGAAGAGAGAGGGGGTTAGAGAGGGATGGAGTGAGAGTGGTGTCCATCGACATGGTCTCTGAGGGGGAGAGAGAGGGGGTTAGAGAGGGATGGAATGAGAGTGGTGTCCATCGACATGGTCTCTGAGAGGGGGAGAGAGAGGGGGTTAGAGAGGGATGGAGTGAGAGTGGTGTCCATCGACATGGTCTCTGAGGGGGAGAGAGAGGGGGTTAGAGAGGGATGGAGTGAGAGTGGTGTCCATCGACATGGTCTCTGAGGGGGAGAGAGAGGGGGTTAGAGAGGGATGGAGTGAGAGTGGTGTCCATCGACATGGTCTCTGAGGGGGAGAGAGAGGGGGTTAGAGAGGGATGGAGTGAGAGTGGTGTCCATCGACATGGTCTCTGAGAGGGGGAGAGAGAGGGGGTTAGAGAGGGATGGAGTGAGAGTGGTGTCCATCGACATGGTCTCTGAGGGGGAGAGAGAGGGGGTTAGAGAGGGATGGAGTGAGAGTGGTGTCCATCGACATGGTCTCTGAGGGGGAGAGAGAGGGGGTTAGAGAGGGATGGAGTGAGAGTGGTGTCCATCGACATGGTCTCTGAGGGGGAGAGAGAGGGGGTTAGAGAGGGATGGAGTGAGAGTGGTGTCCATCGACATGGTCTCTGAGGGGGAGAGAGAGGGGGTTAGAGAGGGATGGAGTGAGAGTGGTGTCCATCGACATGGTCTCTGAGGGGGAGAGAGAGGGGGTTAGAGAGGGATGGAGTGATAGTGGTGTCCATCGGCATGGTCTCTGAGAGGGGGTTAGAGAAGGAGAGAGGGGGTGAGGGGTTAGAGAGAGGGACTGGAGGGGGTTATGGAGGGATTAGAGAGGAGGTGGAGGGGATTACAGGAAGGAGGAGGGGGACTCACCTGCGTCGTTGAGCCACTTCTCTAGCAGTGGTTTCAGTTTGCACATGTTCTTGAAGCTCAGGTTCAGCGCTTCGAAGCGAGAGATGGTTGTCTGGCTGAAGTCGTTCCCGTACAGCTTGCCCATTGCCAGCCCCACGTCACCCTGCAGTGCACCATGGGAAAACACGTCAACACCCGTCTGCCACTGAGCCACTGCGAACACACCCTCCGAGGACTAGAGAACGACCTCACCATGTCTGATCAGCTGAACACCCCTCCCTCCCTCTCAGTGTGTGTGTCTCAGTGTATCTCACTGTGTGTCTGTGTATCTCACTGTGTGTCAGTGTGTCTCAGTGTATCTCACTGTGTGTATCAGTGTATCTCACTGTGTGTCTGTGTATCTCACTGTGTGTATCAGTGTGTCTCAGTGTATCTCACTGTGTGTCTCAGTGTATCTCACTGTGTGTCTGTGTATCTCACTGTGTGTATCAGTGTATCTCACTGTGTGTCTGTGTATCTCACTGTGTGTATCAGTGTGTCTCAGTGTATCTCACTGTGTGTCTCAGTGTATCTCACTGTGTGTCTCAGTGTATCTCACTGTGTGTCTGTGTATCTCAGTGTGTCTCAGTGTATCTCACTGTGTGTATCAGTGTGTGTCTCAGTGTATCACTGTGTGTCTCAGTGTATCTCACTGTGTGTATCAGTGTGTCTCAGTGTATCTCACTGTGTGTCTGTGTATCTCACTGTGTGTCAGTGTGTCTCAGTGTATCAGTGTGTATCTCAGTGTATCAGTGTGTCTCAGTGTATCAGTGTGTGTCTCAGTGTGTGTCTCAATGTGTGGTGACATTAGAAGTGTCCACTCAGTGTGAGTGTACACTCAGTGGTCACACACATGTGTCACACACATAGAGTGCTCTCGTGTGTGTTTGTCTCAGTGTGTGTGTCTCAGTGTGTGCATCTCAGTGTCTCAGTGATCTCAGTGTATCTCAGTGTGTGCATTTCAGTGTGTGTGTCTCAGTGTGTGTCTCTCAGTGTGTGTATCTCAGTGTGTGTCTCTCAGTGTGTGTCTCTCAGTTTCTCTCTCTGATCCCAGTACCTGAGTGAAGCCCAGTTTGATACGTCGCTGCTTGAAGGTGCGAGCGAACTGCTCAAGCTCCTCCAGGTCGCTGGGCTCCTCAGTGTGGCCTCCGGAGGAGGACTGGCTCTCCGCACACTTACTGACGTGGCTGTGAACGTGCTGCTGGGACAGAGGGGAGAACGGGGGCGAGGGGGGAGAGGAGAGGGGGGGGAGAGGGGTTAATTGTAACACTCTGGTGTACCAGCTGTCCTTCTTAGAGATCTACAGAGCCACAGGAGGGTCAACACTTCTGAGACTGAAACAAATTAGACATTAGTTGAGATGAACAGAAGATTCAGAGCCGTACCGCGCTGCTTTTTAAAGTGCCGTCCTCTCCCAGTGCCATCTAGTGCACAGCCAGTGTACTGCCAGCAACACGGAGCCTGACCCCGAGAGGCAGCTCACGCATGAAGGCACGTAGCTGATCCAACCAGCGTTACTCTTTATCTCTTTGCTGCCCAGTGTCCAGTATATTTGGATTGGACAGTGTATGGGAACACACACTGGGCAGTGACGCTGTAAAGAGATCAGGGTTCATCCATGCACCCTTTCCCTAGTGGACTCTGTGCTCTCTTACCTGTGTGGGGAGGCTGAGTCTGGGAGGGGGGGACAGGAGCCCCCCCTGGTTTTGCTGAGGTAGCGGAATTAGATTTGGTGTCGTTAGCAGGCCTGGGTTTGAAAGAGAAATGAAACACAAGGTTACTGTGAGGGAGAAGACTGGACTAACTGAAACACATGCACTAGAATAGGAAGTACACACACTGAAATAAAACACACACACACTCTGAAATAACACACACACTGAAATAAAACACACACACACACTCTGAAATAACACACATACTGAAATAAAACACACACACACACTTAAATAAAACACGCACACAATGAAATAACACACACACACACACACACACACACACACACACACACACACTCCCTTCTGCTCTCCTTCTCCCCCTTTCCCCTCTTCTATTCTCTCCCCTCTCTCCCTTGCTCTTCTCCCCTCTCTCCCTCTTCCCTCTCTCCCTTCCCTTTCCCTCCAATATCTTCAAATGTAATTTCTAGAGTGAAAGTCCCCCCTCTACCTAGCTGCCCCTGCAGTGCTTGTGTAGAACGAAAGCCCCCTACCTTGCTGTCCTTGCTGTGCCTGTGGCAGGAGGAACTGTGCAGGTGATTGCAAAGGATGCCCTGGGACCAGGACCAGCTGCTGGAGCTGCAGCAACTGCTGGACATCCTGAGAGGAGAGAGGAGAGGAGAGAGAGGAGAGTAGAGCGAGAGAGAGAGGAGAGAGATGAGAAGAGATGAGAGAGAGGAGAGGAGAGGAGAGAGGAGAGGAGAGAGGAAGGGGGAGAGGGAGGAGATAGGAGACAGGAGATGAGAGGAGAGGAGATGAGTAGAGGGGGAGGGAGAGAAGAGGGACAGAGATTAAAGGGGAAGGGAGAGGAAGAGAAGAGGAAGTAGGGATGGGAGAGAGGGAGTAGAGGGGATGGGAGAGGGAGAGGAGAGAGAGGAGAGGAGAGGAGAGGGGAGCAGAGGGCAGAGAAGAGAGAGAAGGAGTAGGGAAAGGAGAGGGAGTAGAGGGGATGGGAAAGTGAGTAGAGGGGGTGGGAGAGGGAGAGGAGAGGGAGAGTAAAGGGAGAGGATAGGGGGAAGTAGAGGGGTGAGAAAGGGAGGAGGTAAATAATAAATGAGGAATGAGAGGGAGAGAGAGAGAGCAGCCATGTTTATTGACACAGGACTCAATCAGATTCAGGCTACCTGTTTGTGGAGCCGATTGGTTAAGCAAGAGGGAGAGAGCGGGACACTTACTTGGGCAGTGAGCTGGATTGGCTGAGACAGGGTGAGTTGGGGCAGAGGGTTGCTTATCTGCTCACTGCTGTTTTGCTGCTGCTGCTGCTGCTGATTGGCTGCATGCACGGCTGCGGCTGCATTGGACTGCTGCACCGCTGCAGCCAGGAGCTGCGCTTGAGCCTGCTGCAATAAGAGCTGCTGCTGTGCGGGCAAGAGAGCCGTCAACTGAGAGACAGCGAGAGAGAGAGGGGAGGAGAGGAGAGAGAGGAAGAAAGAAGGGAGGGGAGAGAGAGAGAGAGGAGTGGAGAGAAAGACACAGATTAGCAGTGTGCAGGGAGAGAGAGAAAGAGAGGAGAGAGAGAGAGAGACCTCTTCACTTCGTTCGGTGGAGTGATTGACTGTGATCGTGAACAGATTTGAAAGGTAGAGGATTTGTGTCGTGTCGCCTCCTTGTACGCATTTGGCCCGGCAAGTCTCTTTTCTTGTGAATTGTCGAAAACGCCTTAACAGCCCGCTCAGTCTGGGTTTGACGAACCTTTTATTGGGGGGGGGAGGGTCTCTAATTTACATTTACTTAATTGAATGGGGTCGGCTCAACCAGCATGAGCTGTCGCCTGGGACACGGACCCCTCGACCCGAACGGGCTCCGGGGGGTGGGTGGGGGGAGGGGGGGGGGGTGGGACATTTCGCTGGAGTCCTCAGCCTTGATCTGAAACAGAAGCGAAGAAGCATGGCGCAGGGTCAGTCAACTTTCTTTATTAACAAACACAAGCTACACAGACAATACGAAACCCACGGGCCCTGGACCTGACACTGAGGAGACTTCAATAGAAACACCAGCCTTCAGGCTTTAGTGCCTTCATCAGTGTTATTGAAACTAGAAGAGAGCGTGAGTCAAGCAGACCAGCATTTGGGCTCTAGTGCCTTCATCAGTGTTATTGAAACTAGAAGAGACCGAGTCAAGCAGACCAGCGTTTGGGTTCTAGTGCCTTCATCAGTGTTATTGAAACTAGAAGAGACTGAGTCAAGCAGACCAGCTGGGCTTCTTATACCTGGGTGTGGCCAGGAAGCTGGCTGCTTTGCATATAAGAAATCCATATGCAAATCAAGGTGACATAATAGCCAATGTTTCCCCACATCAAAAGCACAACAAAGCAAAAGCGTAGGGAAGCATTGTAAAGCACAGAGAGGTCTGGTAAAGCATAGGGAAGCATTGTAAAGCATAGAGAGAGGTATGGTAAAGCATAGGGAAGCATTGTAAAGCACAGAGAGGTGTGGTAAAGCATAGGGAAGCATTGTAAAGCATAGAGAGAGGTATGGTAAAGCATAGGGAAGCATTGTAAAGCACAGAGAGGTATGGTAAAGCATAGGGAAGCATTGTAAAGCACAGAGAGGTGTGGTAAAGCATAGGGAAGCATTGTAAAGCACAGAGAGGTTTGGTAAAGCCTGTTAATAAACATGGCGCACCCGGGTAAACTGGTAAACGCACAGTATAGCCGTAGGAGAAACATACTGCAGGAAACTTTTATCAGGGGACACACCCCAGTCAGTGCTGATGTGCTTCTGTAGAGCTGGGAGTGTCACTCTGCAGCTTCTTACAAGAAACAAAGCTAGTGAGGGTTTAGAGAAACTGTGCAACAGCAGTAAAACATGGGAACATGTAACACAATCAAATTAAAAAACAAGAGGTTCATGTTTTCTCTTTTTCTTCAGACTGTGCTGTGGGTTGTGACTCCTCCTCTCGCTGCACACACACACTGATACACACACACACACACACACACACACACACACACACACACACACACACACACACATATACAGATGTTTGCGTTCCTATATTTATATACTTCTCATTGACTCTCATTGTACGTGTGTGTGTTTGTCAGTGCATGTGTGTGTGTGTGTCAGTGTGTGCTTGTGTGTGTGTGTGTGTGTGTGTGTGTGTGAGTGTGTGTGTGTGAGTGTGTGTGCTTGTGTTGTGTGTGTGTGTTTGTGTGTGTGTGTGTGTGTGTGTGTGTGTGTGTGTGTGGGTGTGTGTGTGTGTGTGTGTGTGCGTGTTGCGTGTGTGTGTCTGTGTGTGTGTGTGAGTGGGTGTGCTTGTGTGTGTGTGTGTGTGCGTGTGTGGTGGGTGTGTGTGCGTGTTTGGGTGTGTTGTCACCCTGTGTGTGTGTGTGAGTGGGTGTGCTTATGCATGTGTGTGTGGGTCCATGTAGAGGCTCCTAAATCAAAACAGATTAACCCCTTAACGACCAGGCTGCCACACCCAGTTCAGGAGCTCTCACTCCATCCCCTCTCTCCCTCTCCTTCTCCAGTTGGGCACGTCTGCGGTGTGTCTCTGGACCTGAGGCAAGATACTACAAACTTCATCTTTCTCTCTCTCTTCTCCCATCTCCCCCTCTCTCTCTCCTCTCTCCCAGAAAGACCTGCAGTTTCTCCTAAGCTCTGGAGAAGAAAGCGCTCTGTCCTGTGTGCAAGCCAGAAGAAGTATGGCTCGCTCAGCTCTCTGTATTTCTCTCTCTCTGTCTCTCTCTTCCTGTTTTTCTCCTCTCTCGGTGGAGGGGCTTCCCCCCGGCTCTCACACTGACTCACTCCGCCCGGCCGCTCACAGCCAACACGGGGTTAACAACCACAGAGAGTGAGAGAGAGAGAGAGAGAGAGCAAGAGGGGGGAGTAGAGAGAGTGGGGGGACAGAGAGAGAGAGGGGGAGGAGAGAGAGGGACAGAAAGAGAGAGAGGGGAAGGAAAGAGAGGGACAAAGAGAGAGAGGGGAAGGAAAGAGAGGGACAGAAAGAGAGAGAGGGGAAGGAAAGAGAGGGACAGAGAGAGAGGAGGGGAAGGAAAGATGGGGGGGCAGAGAGAGGGGGTCTCTCTCCCCCCCCCTCCTCTCTCTCCCCCTGTCGCTCTCCCCTGTCCTTTCTCTCTCTCCCCTCCCGAGGGGGAAGAGAAGTCTTCTCTCTAAAGAGAGTCCTTGAAAGAGCGAGAGGGGGGAGAGAGAGCCCCTATAGAGAGAGAGAGAGGGGGGGGGAGGGGGGAGAGAGAGAGGGGGAGAGAGAGAGAGAGAGAGGGACAGAGAGAGGGGGGAAGAGAGAGAGAGGGGGACAGGAGAGAGAGATAGAGAGGGGGAGGGGGACACATACAGGGCCTCTGCTTATTATTTAATGGTAAGGACAATCGCTTCTCCAAATGTGATGAATCTTGGTATTCACATTATTCAGCCCAGCTATCGGGAGGATCAGACTTTGGCAGGTATGTCTCTCTTCAAATCCGTCCACCTCTACATTTCTCTTGCATTTTTTTTAAACCTTGAGAAAAGTTATTCTAAG
Source organism: Polyodon spathula (assembly GCF_017654505.1). Classification (NCBI taxonomy): domain Eukaryota; kingdom Metazoa; phylum Chordata; class Actinopteri; order Acipenseriformes; family Polyodontidae; genus Polyodon; species Polyodon spathula. The sequence continues at coordinate 19,393,319 of NC_054557.1, read as the reverse complement.
TGCTGTGAGCCAGTTTCTTAGCAGATAATGTGCAGCCTTCATTTCTAACCCAGTGGAGGTCTTCAATAGCACTGGTCCAGTTTTCATCCAGCTGACAGGCTGGCTAAAGAGGAGTGTCTCTTACCTTAGTGCTGGAGAGTGTGGGGGACAGTGAGAAAGGGCTGGCTTTCATAGACTGCACCTGAGAAAACAAAGAAAGACAAAAAGAAAGAAAGAAAGAAAGAAAGAAAGAAAGAAAGAAAGAAAGAAAGAAAGAAAGAAAGTTAAACACACCCAAACTACAATCCCAGTGCTAACCTGAAACTACTGTGAATCCCCTTATAACAGTTTACCATACCTGGTTTGCCTTGTTTTTTAACATGCTTTCCATACCGCCTCACTCTTCTCTACAATGCTTGCTCATGCTTTCACTGTGCTTTAATCTGGAGCCTTATATAGACTTTCCCGGGAGTTTTTAATGATAACTCACCTGATGATTAGGGTCTGGATCATTCCTCTCTGTATCTGAGAGAGAGAGAGAGAGAGAGAGAGAGAGAGAGAGAGAGAGAGAGAGAGAGAGAGAGAGAGAGATTATTAAAAAGTTCATTTTAAAGTTTCACACCTTATGGTCTTTGTTAACAACCCACTTCCTTCTTGCTGAAATAGAACAGCTGTTGTCTCTAATGCCTCGTCTCCACAGCCTCTACCTGGGTAGTGCGGAGCTGGTTGGTCTGGGCGAGGTGTCTGCGTTCCAGTCTCATCTCCCCGGGTAAAGCGGAGCTGGCCAGTCTGGGCAAGGTGTCTGCGTTGCAGTCTCATCTCCCCGGGTAGAGCAGAGCTGGCCAGTCTGGGCGAGGTGTCTGCGTTCCAGTCTCATCTCCCTGGATACTACCAGGGACAGGCAGTAGAAACACAGCCAGCTGCACCTCATCCAGACTCAGCACAGCTCCACCAGGGACAGGCAGTAGAAACACAGCCAGCTGCACCTCATCCAGACTCAGCACAGCTCCACCAGGGACAGGCAGTGGAAACACAGCCAGCTGCACCTCATCCAGACTCAGCACAGCTCCACCAGGGACAGGCAGTGGAAACACAGCCAGCTGCACCTCATCCAGACTCAGCACAGCTCCACCAGGGACAGGCAGTGGAAACACAGCCAGCTGCACCTCATCCAGACTCAGCACAGCTCCACCAGGGACAGACAGTGGAAACACAGCCAGCTGCACCTCATCCAGTCTCAACACAGCTCTATCAGGGGATAGGCAGCAGTGGAAATGAGGCAGAGCTAATGTTGTCTTCTTCTTCCTCTTCTTCCTCTTCAGATTGACTTTGTTTATCTGTTTCTCTCACATCCTGGGGACTTTTTTAAAAGTTTAGAGAACCCCTGTGACATTGTGTTGTTTTTCTCACAATCTTTCACAGTCATATCACAACTAGCTTGGAAGCTGAGATTCTGGAGGAGAAGTTGAGAGGGGTTTTGACTTTTTAAAAGTTGGAGGTTTTGACATACCGAATATTTTTTCAAGGTCTTTTACAGTTTGATGATTTAAAAAAAAATGCACTTGATTCAAGGTACACAACCTATAAAACAGGCTGAGGCCAGGAGGTGAGTTTGACACCTCTGGGGTACAGCATGCAACTGGGACTAAGAGCAGCCCCTGAGCTCAGATACAGTGTTACACTGCAAGCCATCCACAGCTGTGTAATAGCGGAGTGGTAATGACTGCTGCTTCATGGTGACTCACGGTAAGGTCTGGACATTTTGGTGTATAAGATCAGCTACTTTTTTTGTTTACAAACTAAACCCGTAATATAGTGTATTATATTGCAACACCTTACATTGATTACTATACCCTGTTACGTTACACTGCAGTATAATATAGGAGATGTAAAATGCAAGGTCCTATTGGAAGAGACTCTGCAGTAGCAGCAGCAGTTGTTGATGATTCATAGTTCACTCCCATTAGGCTTTGTGAGTCGCTTTGGATAAAAGCGTCTGCTGAACGACAAATTAATATCACACCCAGGTCCGTTCTCAGTGACAGTGCATTGAGTCGCTGTAATACAATATACTCATCCCTGCTACTACTGCGACTTCTACTAAAGATGAAGATCATGACATTAACGATATTGTGATATGTGACGCGCTGTGTCGGCGAGGAGTGCGGGAGGGATGGAGGAGTGAGGCTGGAATACAATCTGCATGGAAAGTAACGAGAAGCACTTCTGTGCCAAAGACAAGCTTAACTTGGTTTAATACCGTCGGAAATAATGAGGTTCAGAGAGAATTGTGATTCAGAGAGACCGAAACAGGTGAGTCGAAACCCGGCAGCGATCTTATCAGCGAGGAGACGCTGCTTTCAAGAGAATGCTGCTGAAATCATCAAACTAGAGCAATACTCTGACACAGACCACAGAATGAAAATATATATATATAGATAGATAGATTTCTCTATCTATCTGTCTGTGTTTGTGTCGATACCCGTTGGGCAAAACCGTCAATAATTATTAAAATCCTAACTCATGATTATAGGAATAATAATAATAATAATAATAATAATAATAATAATAATAATAATAATCGATTTCAACATAATTTTGATATTATATTCAACATCATGTAATCAAATAAACTACAAAATTATATCGCAAAAGTCTACCGGAAGCTTCGTCATGCATCATAAAGTACAGTCAAAAGCTTTTACAGCGAAAAAATGTAAAAGAAGAAGCAAAAACAAAAAATAAAAGGGTACTTCATATACCTTTTGTTATTTCGCTTCCATACATTAAGTAACACAAATGCATTGTAATAAGGTCGTGCCAAAGTACCTGGTTTACATTTGTTTATTAAACAATTGTTAATATATATAATATATATATTATATATATATATATATATATATATATATATATATATATATATATATATATAGTATATTATATAATACACACAGGTTATATTTTGTATAGAACATATCTGGACGTGTTAGTGATATCAGAGAGTCTCTAGGTCTATTTGTATAGAAGGTCAGCTGGACGTGTTAGTGATATCAGAGATAGGGTCCGCTGTATATATTAATCTACACTACACACAGAATGATTGCAAAAAAAAAAAAACTATTATAATCTTCCCACAGCATGGTTGCACTTTCCCCCCCCATGCTTATTCTGTCGCTGCACTGTGCATTTAACACAGTTTACCATTGTTTTCTTATTTAAAATGCTTCCCTATGCTTTACCATACATCTCTGTGCTTTACAATGCTTCCCTATGCTTTACCATACCTCTCTGTGCTTTACAATGCTTCCCTATGCTTTACCAGACCTCTCTGTGCTTTACAATGCTTCCCTATGCTTTACCAGACCTCTCTGTGCTTTACAATGCTTCCCTATGCTTTACCAGACCTCTCTGTGCTTTACAATGCTTCCCTATGCTTTACCAGACCTCTCTGTGCTTTACAATGCTTCCCTATGCTTTACCAGACCTCTCTGTGCTTTACAATGCTTCCCTGTGCTTTACTAGACCTCTCTGTGCTTTACACTGCTTCCCTATGCTTTACCATACCTCTCTGTGCTTTATTATTACAACCTGACATGCTTTTACTGTGGAGATCTTTTCAAAGAGTCTTGATAGAGCCCACTGAATAAGCCATGATTATTCCTACCCATGCTCTCTCGCTGTGAGGCATCGGATCCCAACTTCTCAATGTCCACTGGCATCGACATTCTTACTTCTGAAAGAGCACAGAATAAAACACAAAGCACTGTTACTGAGCTGTGCTGTACACAGGGCAATGCTGGCAGGACCGCACTGTATAACACTGATATAAAACCCTGTACAGAACTACAGCAGCTACCCAACATGGTGTCTATATAAAGTGCTGATCCAGTGCGCTGGCATTGCCTGCTGTGTGCTGGGCAGAGCCTCGCTGTGCTGTGCTGTACACAGGGCAATGCTGGCAGGACCGCACTGTATAACACTGATATAAAACCCTGTACAGAACTACAGCAGCTACCCAACATGGTGTCTATATAAAGTTCTTGTCAGCGTTGACTGAGAGCTGTCTAGTTTAAGATGTTAACTGTTAAAACTCTGATAGAAATGTTCATGGCATCGAATGATCTCTATAGAGGCGGAATGGCTGTTTCCTGCATGTGTGTGTGTGTGGGTGCGTATGGGTGCGTGTAGCGGCCCCATAAATCAAAACAGATTAACCTCTTAACGGCCAGGCTGGGCTGCCACACCCAGTTCAGGAGCAAGCTGCAACTTTTTGAGCCTCGCTGCTGCAAAAATTCTGCAAAGTTTAAAGTGTGGTCATATGGAGATGATAAGGGTGTGTGTGCGTGTGTGTGTGTGTTTTTATACAGTAGCTTTACCAGTGTGACCCTACATGGAAATTCTTGTAACACATTTAGACCAGAGGATTATTAAAAAATGTTATTTAAAAAGTTTTTTTTTTTTTTAATTGACATGGTTTATGGAACCGTTTTAATGAATCTAATTTACAGATTTATTTTTTATTTGAATTGTGAAATACTGCTGTACTACTATTATGGCTTCCGGTAGACGTTTGCCATATCATTTTGTAGTTTCTTTGATTACATGATGTTAAATAAAAAATCTAAATTATATTCATACGTATATATTTTTAAAATTATGTCTAAATCGTAATCATGCACAGCTGTCTATAAATATATACAGTGCCTATAGAAAGTCTACACCCCCTTTCAAAATGTTCACCTTTTGTTGTCTTATAGCCTGGAATTAAAATGCATTTATATATATATATATATATATATATATATATATATATATATATTATATATATATATATATATATATATATATATAAATTTATCTACACATTCTACCCCACAACTTCCAAGTGAAAAAAATATTCTAGAAATTTGTAGAAAATTAATTAAAAATACAAATTGAAATAGCTTGGTTGGATAAGTGTCCACCACCCCTTGTAATAGCAATCCTAAATTAGCTCAGGTGTAACCAATCATACACTAAGTTAAGTGGCCTCCATCTGTGTTAAACTGTAGTCAGTCACATGATTTCAGGATAAATTCAGCAGTTCCTGCAGGTTCCCTCTGCTGGGTAGTGCATTTCAAAGCAAAGACTCAACCATGAGCACCGAGGAGCTTTCAAAAGAACTCCGGGACAAAGTTGTTGAAAGGCACAGATCAGGAGAAGGGTATAAAAAAATATCAAAGGCCTTGAATATCCCTTGGAGCACGGTCAAGACGATTATTAAGATGTGGAAGATGTATGGCACCACCAAGACCCTGCCCAGATCAGGCCGTCCCTCCAAATTGGATGACCAAGCAAGAAGGAGACTGATCAGAGAGGCTACCAAGAGGCCAATGACAACTTTGCAAGAGCTACAGACTTTTATGGCGAAGACTGGTCAAAGTGTGCAGGTGACAACAATATCCCAAGCACTCCACAAATCTGACCTGTATTTTACTCAAGAAAGCCCACCTTGAATCCTGTTTGAAGTATGCAAAAAAACACTCAGGAGATTCTGTAGCCACGTGGCAAAACGTTTTGGGGTCTGACAAAACTAACATGGAACATTTTGGCCTAAATACAAAGTGTTATGTTTGGTGCAAACCCAACACACCGCATCACCCAAAGAACACCATCACTACTGTGAAGCATGGTGTTGGTATCATCATGTTATGGGGATGTTTCTCATCAGCAGGGACTGGGGCACTTGTCAGGATAGAAGGGAAATGAATGGAGCAAAGTACAGAGACGTCCTTGAGGAGAGCCTGCTGCCCTCTGCAAGAAAGCTGAAACTGGGACAGAAGTTCACCTTTCAGCATGACAACGACCCAAAGCACACAGCCAAAGCTACACTGGAGTGGCTAAGGAACAAAAAGGTAAATGTCCTTGAGTGGCCCAGTCAGAGCTCCGACCTAAATCCAATTGAAAATTTGTGGCATAACTTGAAGATTGCTGTCCATCAACACTCTCTAAGGAACTTGACAGAGCTTGAACAGTTTTGTAAAGAAGAATGGTCAAATATTCCAAATCTAGGTGCGCAAAGTTGGTAGAGACCTATCCCAACAGACTCACAGCTGTAATTACTGCCAAAGGTGCTTCCACCAAGGCAGTTTTTTTCTCAATAAAAACTTTTTTTCTCAATAAAAACTTTTTTTCCCCCTTAACAGTGTGGAGTATGGTGTGTAGATAAGTCGAAAAAAATTATCATTTAAATGCATGAAACTCTGAGGCACGGACACAAGAAAATATGAAAAAAGTTCAAGGGGGTGTAGACTTTCTATAGGCACTGTGTATGTGTGTATGTGTGTGTGTGTGTGTGTGTGTGTGAAATGTTAGTATTCTCCTACAAGATCCCTCTACAGCTCCTATATCAATAATCCACCATTGCTGTCTACAAGAGACAAACATCTAAGACAGTTTTTAGTCCGTAGTAACATGAGACCCAGTTGTGACAATCTTAAAGGCTTATTTCCTTGCAACAGTTTGTGCTGTTGCTGCTTGTAAAAACATCCACAACAGCACAGTAATCAAAGGGGCAAAATCTTCTTTTGCTATTTGTGAGACTTTTACTTGCCGCAGTGAAGGAGTAGCACGCGGCACTGGTTGTCTGAAGTGTAGCAAACTGTACATCTGAGAAACACAACGCCGTTTAGCTGATTGCTACATGGAACATCTACCAGGTACAAGAATGAATCGCTCTACCTCTCCCGTGACCAGACACTCCAACACAAATCACCACACTGCAGAAGATATCACAACGTGTGTGCCAAATCGCTGCTGTGGGACAAATGCAGCCAGGAAGCAAAAAGAACGCAAAAAGAACATGCACCCTCATCCTTCTTTTAAAGACAGCTTGGTTAGGACAGCAGCTTCTTTACAGCACTGCTTTTAACATCCAGCTGAAGAAGGACTTGCAGTCAGAAAAGTCCTCATATCAATTCTTCACTTTTTTCAAATTTTATATATATATATATATATAGAGAGAGAGTAAGATAGCAGGGAGGGGATTAAAATTCCTCCCTGCTAAAAACATGTGAGAATGCACGTTTTGGTGAATGGGCTAAGGGTTTTAATTGTTTTATTGCTTAGTTATCCCCTGCACCTGGTGGTAATTGTAAATTAGAGCCAGGTGCAAGGTATTTAAGAGAGGCAGCCAGCCTGCGCAAGGCTGCTGAGTGTAGAGAGGCAGATGGTGTGGTCTGCTTCCCAGCAGTCAATGGGTAGGGCTGTGTGGAATTATTGTGTTGTGTAACAGGTAAACGGCTTAGCCGTCCTGTGGGTTAATCAGGGATCTATTGGCGTATAGTCAGAGCTCCAAAATGGAGTTAGGTTTTGTTTCTGTTTTGTTTTATTTTGATTCGTGTTTATTAAAAGTGCATGCAAGCGCTAAAAAAAATCAATTTCCGTGTCCTGGGTCTACTTTTAAAGGGGCAACGAACTGTGTGAGTGGTGTGGATCTATTACATAACCCTTAGCCCATTCACCAAAACGTGCATTCTCACATGTTTTTAGCAGGGAGGAAGTTTAACCCCCTCCCTGCTATCTTACTATATATATATATATATATATATATATATATATATATATATATATTATATTAGTCACATTGTCGACACACAGTGTTGTAGTCAAAATTTTACATACCCCAATGGAAATTTACAATTTTCAGAAATGTCTCGAAAACAAAGCATTTTAGGAAAAAACTTTTGTAGCAAAAGTTTTGTTTTTGTCGGTGAGGGGGAAAAAAAAGTTAGAAATGGATGTCTACAATTATTAACTTCAGCAATTTTTTTTGCAAAACTCAAAAAAATTTTAATTCAAAAGTATTCACACCCTTTGATGCTATGATAGTATTGTCTACAACGTGCTAGAAATTTCAATATGATAATACAGAACCTAATTCTAGAAAGAACTAGAAAATGCTGGAGAGAATAAAAGGGTTAGGCATAGGATGATTTCAGTCATTACCAATAAGTATATATGGGGAAAAAGTAAAGAGCAATCTGAAGACTATGGGCAGAAAAATATTTATTGTCATAGAGCTGGAGAAGGATACAAGAAGATTTCCAAGCATTTGAGTATCCCAACTATTGTTTCTATTATCAAGAAGTACGAGACTCATGGTACTGTCACAACGCTCTCTCAGTCGAGAAGAAAGAAGGTTCTTTCACCAAGAACAAGTAGAAGAATTGCGAGGAAGGTTAATAACAATCCAAGATTGACTGTCAAAGATATTCAAAGTGAACTGGCTGCAGGTGGGACTGGGGTTTCCATTTCAGTCTCAGGTCCAGTATTGCATGGTGAAGGTCTCAATGGTCGCAGGCCAAGGAAAAAGCCACTCGTAGAAAAACGTCACAAGGACAGTCGCTTAAAGTTTGCAAAACGCATTTGAATGATGGATATGGGTTCTGGTCAAAGGTTTTGTGGAGTGATGAAACAAAAATCGAGCTATTTGGTCGCGCTGATACTCGTTATGTTTGGAGAAAGTCTGGTGAGGCGTACAAAGAAAAGAACACCAGACCTACTGTCAAGCATGGAGGTGGTAATATCCTTCTATGGGGCTGTTTCTCCTCTAATGGCACAGGAAAATTAGTTCCAATACATGGTAAAATGGATTCCACAGTATACCAAAAGATATTGGCTAATCATCTGAAACCCTCCGCTACAAAACTTCATTTAAATCGCAACTTGATGTTCCAACATGACAACGATCTAAAGCACACAACAAAATCTACTTCAGAATAGTTAAAGAAGAATAAAATCAAGGTTCTGGAACGGCCTCGTCAAAGGGCCGATCTAAATGAGAATCTTTGGTTTGAATTGAAGAAAGTTGTGCAAAAGAGGGGTCCTCGGAATCTGAATGAAATGGAAAAATGTAGGGTTGAAGAATGATCACAAATCACTAAAAAGCTCATTGAAAAATATCCTAATCGTTTAAAAGAGGTTATTATTGCTAAAGGCGCCTCAACTAGCTATTCATTTTATTTTCTTTGTCAGGGTATGAATACTTTTGAATTAGCAGTTTTTTTGAGTTTTGCCAAAAATTTGCTGAAATAAACAATTGTTGAGGAGTTTTGCCAAAATGGCGCGAAAAGAAAAAAAAAAAGAGTAGGTGTTTTAGCCACAAAAAAACGGATATTTCTCCTAGAGGATATTAATAAGAACTGCTCATTAATATATATATATATATATATATATATATATATATATATATATATATATATATATATATATATATATATATATATATATAGATATATATATATATGAATATATGAATTTCAAAACAGCAAGCAGCATGACATCTATATCCAAGTGAGTCTGGATGCCAAAGGTTGCAAAGAAATCACAGAAAGAAAACAGTTCTTGCATAGAACTGATTGATAAAGAGAAAATCACAGTGTTACAAAACAAGATTGAAAAGAGCTACCAGATTGAAGCTTCTTGCCCAGGTGAAAAGCTGGTCTAGTGCATTAACATGAACCCAGTGCACCACCTAGCCCTCCAGATTGGAGAAAGGTGAGAAATATATATATATATATATATATATATAAATTAAGCATGCAACAAGCAGATTGGCAACTTTATAATGCAGTTTTTTCATTGTAATAAAAAAATACAACCACATCAAATCTGTGTTATATTTTGTTACCTGTCAGTAAATCTGTGGACATCGGTCCTTTCCTCACCTTCTAAAGAGAACCCTGCGGATACGAGGCACAAACCCCAAGAGCACAGCCCTCTGAGCACATCAACGATTCAAATAAAACAAAACTGTGACTTTGGGAACTCTCTCTCTCTCTGTCTCTCTCTCTCTCCCTCTCTCATGTGAATCCACGAGGGGTGAGCATCATTAATAAAAAATAAAAAAAAGAAATACATTAAAATAAAGTTATAATTCCAAGCTGTACACAGCAGCAGAGTTCTCTCGCCAAGGTCCTGTTTGTTCTCGTGCTGTATGGAGGAGTGCGAGCATTTCACTCTCACACACTCACACTCACACTCACGCTCACTAAAGGCCGATAATGAAAACTTGCTGAATTTTCCTGCTGGCTGATTTGCATATTTTCAATGAGTCACTCACACTCATACAGTTGCAAGCTCTGGGCTTTTTTTTAAACATTAAACTTTTTTTTAAGTGCTTAAAACTACTGTCCTTTCACTTAAATACTTTAATCTGGACACATGAATGTTTCAACATTAACATACTTTGCCTCCAGAGGAAGGTGGAAGGCTGGTCTAGTGCATTAACATGAACCCGCTAGCACCACCTAGCCCCCAGACTGGAACCCAGGCCCCGAGAGGAAGGGGAAAGGCTGGTCTAGTGCACAAGTGTGACTGTGTTTACATACAGTGATAGAAATAAGACTCCCACTGCAGAGCGCTTTGCTCCATTCCTGGTTTCACAATGAGATTAATACAACACACCTGAGCGTGCTACCTACACACCGTGGCTGATCAAGCTCGTAGTAAAACCTGGAAAGGGTGAAAGTGCTGTGCAATAGGAGCCTTACAGCATGTCCAGCCCTGGTTTAAACTCCTGCTGAACTCTGGTTTAATGACAGCAGAAGCAGCTCCCGATACTGTCAATAACACACGCTGCGTATTTCCCCTCTTTTTCTTCATTGCTGAAACTCACTCAGAGAGAGTTTTCAGTTTTAGTCAAGGAGCTATTCTTGGGTGCCGCCCCCAGTTCTGAACCCTGATCTGTTCAGCGCCAGTCAAATCCATCCCTATCCCTATTTATAGCCAGGAGGCTCCGGCAGGGCAAGCCAGCGACAGTGGAGTGGAGCGGGACAGACATACAGAGAGAGACAGAGACACAGACAAACAGACAGACAGACAGGCAACAGATAGACAGGCACACTGACAGACCGACAGACCCTTTTTTAGGGTCGTCATTCAAAAAGTGGATCCTTACACGCTGCTTGTGTCTGTCTGCCGTTTGTCAAGTCTGTCTGCCTGTCACGCTCTACACCACTGCCTTGAGCAGTCCAGGCTCCATGCCTCAATCCTGCCCTGGGCTGGAGGGAGAGCCCTTTCTCTCGGGGGCGGGGAGAGAGGGAACAGTTCAGTCTCCGAGCCTCAATCCTGCCCTGGGCTGGGCTGGAGGGAGCACCCTTTCTCTCTGGGGCGGGGAGAGAGGGAGCAGTTCAGTCTCCGAGCCTCAATCCTGCCCTGGGCTGGAGGGAGCACCCATTCTCTCGGGAGCGGGGAAGAGAGGGAGCAGTTCAGTCTCAGAACCTCAATCCTGCCCTGGTTTGGTGACGCTCTCCTTTGTGGCCGGGTGACTCATGATGACATCACTGCCCCCCCCCCTCCCCCATCCGCCCGCTGTCGCCCGCTCAACAGCCTTCCTGTTTAACCTCACTTCCTGTTTGAACCATTAAAAATTGCCAGAGCAGCCCCCAGCGGAAAAACAAGAGAGGAAAACAACGAGACAGAGAGAGAGAGAGAGAGAGAGAGAGAGAGAGAGAGAGAGAGAGAGAGAGAGAGAGAGAGTTGCAGGTGTCAGATATAATTATCAGCAAGTCATGTTTTGGTTTTATTGAAAAGGAAATAAGCAGTTTTTTGGGATTTTTATTTTACTGAGTATTTTTAAATGCAAACCCAATCTCTCATTTGCTTATCTTTTTGGGCCACAGACTAACTCTGCATCTCAAAGCTGAAAAGTTATGAGACAGAGAGATGTATTATGTGAATATGCAAACATTGTAAAGCACAGAGAGGTATGATAAAGCATAAGGAAGCAATGTAAAGCACAGACAGGTCTGGTAAAGCGTAGGGAAGCATTGTAAAGCACAGAGAGGTCTGGTAAAGCATAGGGAAGCATTGTAAAGCACAGAGAAGTAAGGTAAAGCATAGGGAAGCATTGTAAAGCACAGACAGGTCTGGTAAAGCGTAGGGAAGCATTGTAAAGCACAGAGAGGTCTGGTAAAGCATAGGGAAGCATTGTAAAGCACAGAGAGGTCTGGTAAAGCATAGGGAAGCATTGTAAAGCACAGAGAGGTCTGGTAAAGCATAGGGAAGCATTGTAAAGCACAGAGAGGTAAGGTAAAGCATATTTTAAAAAGCTCTTGTCAATCTATGGTAATTGCACATTATAATGGGAGAGCTGCAGAATGACTGTGCGTTTACCCTGGTGAATTTTTATAAGGGCATGAACCTGAAATTAGAATCATCTCCTCAGGTTCCAACAAAATTTAATTTAAACTTGCTGCATTTAGACTTGCTAATACCTAAGACTACAATCTTCTCAAACCTTTAAAATAACCATAATCCCATGGTATTCGTTTCTTAGAAGACATGAATATCAGCGTCTGCTATATATTATAAAGACAGTTCAGAGGGCTGTGTCTCATCAATATCAGGGTCTAGTGCTGTATATTATAAAGACATTTCAGAGGGCTGGATCTCATCAATATCAGGGTCTAGTGCTGTATATTATAAAGACATTTCAGAGGGCTGGATCTCATCAATATCAGGGTCTAGTGCTGTATATTATAAAGACATTTCAGAGGGCTGGATCTCATCACTATCAGGATCTAGTGCTGTATATTATAAAGACATTTCAGAGGGCTGGATCTCATCAATATCAGGGTCTAGTGCTGTATATTATAAAGACATTTCAGAGGGCTGGATCTCATCAATATCAGGGTCTAGTGCTGTATATTATAAAGACATTTCAGAGGGCTGGATCTCATCAATATCAGGGTCTAGTGCTGTATATTATAAAGACATTTCAGAGGGCTGGATCTCATCAATATCAGGGTCTAGTGCTGTATATTATAAAGACATTTCAGAGGGCTGGATCTCATCAATATCAGGGTCTAGTGCTGTATATTATAAAGACATTTCAGAGGGCTGGATCTCATCAATATCAGGGTCTAGTGCTGTATATTATAAAGACATTTCAGAGGGCTGGATCTCATCAATATCAGGGTCTAGTGCTGTATATTATAAAGACATTTCAGAGGGCTGGATCTCCTCAATATCAGGGTCTAGTGCTGTATATTATAAAGACATTTCAGAGGGCTGGATCTCATCAATATCAGGGTCTAGTGCTGTATATTATAAAGACATTTCAGAGGGCTGGATCTCATCAATATCAGGGTCTAGTGCTGTATATTATAAATGTGTATCTCCCCACTATCCACCACTCTACAAGACAAGACCTCTCAATACTGTTGCCCTGAGGGCTGTATCGCATCAACAACAGGGTCTAACATATATTCTAAAGAAATTACAATTTATTTATACATACACTTATTTTGATAAGATCAGACATTAGTGAAAATTTAAACAGAAAATAAATTGCGGCTTTTATTTTCTGCCAGTTCATTTCACACCCAGGCCTGTTGTCATTGATAGCTGAGTCTCTAGCAGTAACCCAGTTTACCACAGGGTGGGGGGTATTCACACCTGCCACAGCGAGAAGAACAGAAACTCCTCCATGCTTTAATCACAGCAGATTCAGCACACAGCAGCACGCTTGAATTGAGAGGCAGTGTCGTTGTTTGAGTGTCCAGTAGGTGGCAGCAGAGCTCTTCTATCAGTGGGAGAGACAGTCAGGTTTAACTGGAATTCGTGTGTCTTGTTCTTTTGCAGAGGACTGTAAGTTTGCTAGTTTTAAAATATCTGAGCTGCCGGTTTCATTTCCTCTTAAGATTTCCCTCTGTCTGGAGGGAGAAGACAAACCGCTCATTTACTGACAATTCAAGATAAAAATACCCCCCTGGTGTGAAACACACGCTCACATACTCACTAACACGCACACACACACACTTGCACATTACACTATAAATACTGTATAGGATTACAGCGGCTACCCAACATGGTGTCTCTATAAAGGTGAGAAAGACAGAAATGAGGAAAGAAAGAAAGAAAATGAGAGGAGAGAGAAAGAGAGAGAGGGGAGAGAGAGGAGAGCGAGACAGAGAGAGAGAAAGAGAGAGAGAGAGAGAGCGGGGAGAGGAGCAGTAATTCGTGTTGGTGAGCCGGCAGGCAGCATGCTCCTGTGCCTGCCTGACTAACTGATCTTTACAGCTCAACGCTCCCAGCTACACACACCACTAGCCAGCTATGAACCTGATATCTCACTTCCCCTGCAATCTGCAGCAACATGAGCCACACAGGCAGTGTGCTGCAACACAGCTTACAACTAAAGAGCTAATCAACAGCCTTCCACCACCCTCTGGAGCCTGGACTCCAATCTGGGGCGCTAGGTGGCGATAGCGGGTTCATGTTAATACACTAGACTTTTTATTATTATAATAATAATAATAATAATAATAATAATAATAATAATAATAAAACTGCATTTGTGTAAAATAATAAAACAATATGTAGCTAATTGAAAAGAATTATAATAAATGATGTGGTTAGGGTGCAGGGTTGCAGTGGTTACAGAGACTGCTGTCTCCTCTCACAGACCCTGCTCTCTGAGTTTAACACCTCAGCACTCCAACCACAGCATACAGTACAACTTTACAAGCATGGCTGCTGCATCACTACTGGCTTTTATAGTGTCTTCCTGTGCGCTGGCATTGCCTGCTGTGTGCTGGGCAGAGCCTCGCTGTGCTGTGCTGTACACAGAGCAATGCTGGCAGGACCGCACTGTATAACACTGATATAAAACCCTGTACAGAACTACAGCAGCTACCCAACATGGTGTCTATATAAAGTGTTGATCTAGTGCGCTGGCATTGCCTGCTGTGTGCTGGGCAGAGCCTCGCTGTGCTGTGCTGTACACAGGGCAATGCTGGCAGGACCGCACTGTATAACACTGATATAAAACCCTGTACAGAACTACAGCAGCTACCCAACATGGTGTCTATATAAAGTGCTGATCCAGTGCGCTGGCATTGCCTGCTGTGTGCTGGGCAGAGCCTCGCTGTGCTGTGCTGTACACAGGGCAATGCTGGCAGGACCGCACTGTATAACACTGATATAAAACCCTGTACAGAACTACAGCAGCTACCCAACATGGTGTCTATATAAAGTGCTGATCTAGTGCGCTGGCATTGCCTGCTGTGTGCTGGGCAGAGCCTCGCTGTGCTGTGCTGTACACAGGGCAATGCTGGCAGGACCGCACTGTATAACACTGATATAAAACCCTGTACAGAACTACAGCAGCTACCCAACATGGTGTCTATATAAAGTGCTGATCTAGTGCGCTGGCATTGCCTGCTGTGTGCTGGGCAGAGCCTCGCTGTGCTGTGCTGTACACAGGGCAATGCTGGCAGGACCGCACTGTATAACACTGATATAAAACCCTGTACAGAACTACAGCAGCTACCCAACATGGTGTCTATATAAAGCTGATCTAGTGCGCTGGCATTGCCTGCTGTGTGCTGGGCAGAGCCTCGCTGTGCTGTGCTGTGCTGTACACAGGGCAATGCTGGCAGGACCACACTGTATAACACTGATATAAAACCCTGTACAGAACTACAGCAGCTACCCAACATGGTGTCTATATAAAGTGTGATCTAGTGCGCTGGCATTGCCTGCTGTGTGCTGGGCAGAGCCTCGCTGTGCTGTGCTGTACACAGGGCAATGCTGGCAGGACCGCACTGTATAACACTGATATAAAACCCTGTACAGAACTACAGCAGCTACCCAACATGGTGTCTATATAAAGTGCTGATCCAGTGCGCTGGCATTGCCTGCTGTGTGCTGGGCAGAGCCTCGCTGTGCTGTGCTGTACACAGGGCAATGCTGGCAGGACCGCACTGTATAACACTGATATAAAACCCTGTACAGAACTACAGCAGCTACCCAACATGGTGTCTATATAAGCACAATGGGTGGGGGGGAGTTAATATTTAGATAAATACAAAAATAATGGATCCATGTTCAGGTTGATTGATTTTTTGATTAATCTGTAAGTGAAGATTTGAAAGCGTTTTACCTACCTGGGATCCACAGGTTTGAGTGAACCATCATTCTGTCTCTGTCTCCCTGTCTGTTTCTCAGGCTCAAGACTTCACACTGCTACTTTATAGCAGCCTCTGAGGGATACAGCTAATCACTTTCTCCCCTCTCTCTCTCTCCACCCTCCTCCCTCCCTCTCTCCGCCCACCTTCACTTCTCCACTCCCCCTCTCTAGAGGCGGATGTGACCGACAGACCGAGAGAGAGAGAGAGAGGGAGAGGGAGGGGGACGGAGGAGAGAAAGACGGAGGGAAGGAAAGCTAACCTCAGTGGAGAAGTGCATGGCCCCCACAGGAATCTTTCACTCACTCCCTCGCTCCAGTACAGGCTTCAGAACAGAAACACAGAAAAAAATATATTGTTTTTATTTTTTAGCCAGCTTATTGAACTGCTCGTATCAGTTACACCTGCCAAGTAATAAAACAAACTTGCTAATTGAGGCATGCAGCCAGCTAATTCAATACAGTCTATAGAGAACTCAGTGCTGTACTGGGGATCTGAGAGCAGCTAATTCAATACAGTCTATAGAGAACTCAGTGCTGTACTGGGGATCTGAGAGCAGCTAATTCAATACAGTCTAGTGTAGAGAACTCAGTGCTGTACTGGGGATCTGAGAGCAGCTAATTCAATACAGTCTAGTGTAGAGAACTCAGTGCTGTACTGGGGATCTGAGAGCAGCTAATTCAATACAGTCTATAGAGAACTCAGTGCTGTACTGGGGATCTGAGAGCAGCTAATTCAATACAGTCTAGTATAGAGAACTCAGTGCTGTACTGGGGATCTGAGAGCAGCTAATTCAATACAGTCTAGTGCAGAGAACTCAGTGCTGTACTGGGGATCTGAGAGCAGCTAATTCAATACAGTCTAGTGTAGAGAACTCAGTGCTGTACTGGGGATCTGAGAGCAGCTAATTCAATACAGTCTAGTGTAGAGAACTCAGTGCTGTACTGGGGATCTGAGAGCAGCTAATTCAATACAGTCTATAGAGAACTCAGTGCTGTACTGGGGATCTGAGAGCAGCTAATTCAATACAGTCTATAGAGAACTCAGTGCTGTACTGGGGATCTGAGAGCAGCTAATTCAATACAGTCTAGTATAGAGAACTCAGTGCTGTACTGGGGATCTGAGAGCAGCTAATTCAATACAGTCTAGTATAGAGAACTCAGTGCTGTACTGGGGATCTGAGAGCAGCTAATTCAATACAGTCTAGTGTAGAGAACTCAGTGCTGTACTGGGGATCTGAGCTAATTCAATACAGTCTAACTCAGTCTGTAATCTAGCAGCTAATTCAATACAGTCTAGTATAGAGAACTCAGTGCTGTACTGGGGATCTGAGAGCAGCTAATTCAATACAGTCTAGTATAGAGAACTCAGTGCTGTACTGGGGATCTGAGAGCAGCTAATTCAATACAGTCTAGTATAGAGAACTCAGTGCTGTACTGGGGATCTGAGAGCAGCTAATTCAATACAGTAGTATAGAGAACTCAGTGCTGTACTGGGGATCTGAGAGCAGCTAATTCAATACAGTCTAGTATAGAGAACTCAGTGCTGTACTGGGGATCTGAGAGCAGCTAATTCAATACAGTCTAGTGTAGAGAACTCAGTGCTGTACTGGGGATCTGAGAGCAGATAATTCAATACAGTCTAGTATAGAGAACTCAGTGCTGTACTGGGGATCTGAGAGCAGCTAATTCAATACAGTCTAGTGTAGAGAACTCAGTGCTGTACTGGGGATCTGAGAGCAGCTAATTCAATACAGTCTAGTGTAGAGAACTCAGTGCTGTACTGGGGATCTGAGAGCAGCTAATTCAATACAGTCTAGTGTAGAGAACTCAGTGCTGTACTGGGGATCTGAGAGCAGCTAATTCAATACAGTCTAGTGTAGAGAACTCAGTGCTGTACTGGGGATCTGAGAGCAGCTAATTCAATACAGTCTAGTGTAGAGAACTCAGTGCTGTACTGGGGATCTGAGAGCAGCTAATTCAATACAGTCTAGTATAGAGAACTCAGTGCTGTACTGGGGATCTGAGAGCAGCTAATTCAATACAGTCTAGTGTAGAGAACTCAGTGCTGTACTGGGGATCTGAGAGCAGCTAATTCAATACAGTCTATAGAGAACTCAGTGCTGTACTGGGGATCTGAGAGCCATCTAATTCAATACAGTCTAGTGCAGAGAACTCAGTGCTGTACTGGGGATCTGAGAGCAGCTAATTCAATACAATAGAGAACTCAGTGCTGTACTGGGGATCTGAGAGCCAGCTAATTCAATACAGTCTAGTGTAGAGAACTCAGTGCTGTACTGGGGATCTGAGAGCAGCTAATTCAATACAGTAGAGAACTAGTGCTGTACTGGGGATCTGAGAGCCATCTAATTCAATACAGTCTAGTGCAGAGAACTCAGTGCTGTACTGGGGATCTGAGAGCCAGCCAATTCAAAACAGACTAGTCTACAGAGCGTACCTCTAATTGTATAGCAGATTAGGGAATGGAGTTCTCTTGTAAGACTCAGTATGCGTGGCTAACAGACAGAAAACAAATCCTTTCTTTTTTTCCCCTCCTTTTTGTAGCTGCACTCTGCAATGCCTCGGGCCACAGAGCACTCCATGTTTTTTTAATCCGTGCATTAGATTGGAGAACTCCCTATCACCCGCACTCAAAAGAGCTAGTTTAAAATCTTCAAACGCTGTGATTTTTAATGTGATCACTCCAAGATATATATTTAACAATGCCCCATAACAAGCATGTGAGGGACTGGATTAAATTACCAGCCTTCCATCTTCCTCTGGAGGCCTGGGTTCCAATCTGGGGGGCTAGGTGGCGCTAGCGGGTTCATTTTAATTTATTAGACCAGCCTTCCACCTTCCTCTGGGGGGATATGGTTCTAATCTGGGGGGCTAGGTGGTGCAGTTGATTAATGTTAGACTAGACTAAAGCAGATGATTATTTCCTTCTTTCTCTCTCTCTCTCTCTCTCTCTCTCTCTCTCTCTCTCTCTCTCTCTCTCTCTTTCTGCTTCCCTAAATAACCCCGAACCTCCTGAAATAATTGCGCAGTGAGCAGGGGCTGCCCTGCCAGAGACATTACAGGAAACACTGCATTTTTTTCACAGCACATCTAAAAATAGATCTTTCACACTGAAACACACACACACACACACACACAATACACACACAGTACAGACACACACAAACACTCTGGTACGCACACGGAAACAATTTACTTTTTTTGCTTTTAATGAGTCCTACAGAGCTCACTGATACGGCTGTTAGCATGTACCTGGCTTGCAATACCAGGTAAGGTCCAGGAGAGGGCAGCCTTGCCCCACTTGTGTCCTTGACTGCGCTCCTCTCCTCTGCTCTCCTCTCCTGAATGCTTTGTGTCTGAGACTGGACACACACACACACACACACACACACACACACACACACACACACACACACACACACACACACACACAGAGAAAGCCCACAGAACAAAGGAAATCCGACAATGGTGTGCTGCTTGGGACCACGCTGTGCACAGGACCCCAGCACGCGCCGACACAGATTAAACGAAGCGGCTGAACAAAAACCCAGCCCTGCCATTATCAAAGCTTCCCAGAGTCAGAGTGAAGCGAGGCGTAATAACAAATCACAGTTTAAAGCAAAGCATAGGGAAGCATTGTAAAGCACAGAGAGGTATGATAAAGCATAGGGAAGCATTGTAAAGCACAGAGAGGTCTGGTAAAGCATAGGGAAGCATTGTAAAGCACAGAGAGGTCTGGTAAAGCATAGGGAAGCATTGTAAAGCACAGAGAGGTCTGGTAAAGCATAGGGAAGCATTGTAAAGCACAGAGAGGTCTGGTAAAGCATAGGGAAGCATTGTAAAGCACATAGAGGTATGGTAAAGCATAGGGAAGCATTGTAAAGCACAGAGAGGTCTGGTAAAGCATAGGGAAGCATTGTAAAGCACAGAGAGGTCTGGTAAAGCATAGGGAAGCATTGTAAAACAGAGAGAGGTCTGGTAAAGCATAGGGAAGCATTGCAGACCATTTCGTAAAGCATATCAGTATTGTATAAGCGTGTCAGTATATAACCATGTGAAATTACTGTAGATCTATTAACCATGTGTTGTGCAGTGTGGCAAAGTGCCCCGCCCCTGGGCTATTCACTTGTATTGTATGTTACGTGTAGTGTGTTAATGTTGTTGTATAGTCATTGGTACACGGGTCTGTGTAACACGAGTGTTTAAAATGTATATGTGTATTTAGGCACGAGGATTGCACAGCACTTCACGTGCAAGTAAAATGTAATAATATGTGAGCACGGGGAATTGCACTTTATTAATTCACGTGCAGTTGTACCGAGACTCCAATTGAATGATTGATTAGCAATCGAGTCTCAGTACAGCTGCGTAAAAGCTGCATGTTTTCACTCACTCAGGGTTGTGTTTTCGGTGAGTGGAGAACCCACACCTGATGAGCTTCATGGGTGTGGAGAGGAGGGAATTAAAATCAAGAGAAGGCAAGAAAGTAAATTGATTTCACTCATCGTGTTTGTCTGTTTCGTCGGTTGTTTGTTAGTGTCTGTGTTTCGCGGACCAAATCAAACCAAACAACAAATAAAACACTTTTATTTTGGCCTCACGCGACAGTGGTGTCCTGACGTTGGTGTGCTGTTTTTTTGTTTAAAACATCTTTTACTCGGTTTGTGTTGCACGTGTTAAAAGGTGTAGGAAACAGAGAAGACACAAGCTCAGGCTTCACCAAACTGGGTGCAGCTCCTGGTGTCTCTAATCAGAATAGTTGAAATGGTTCTCTAACTAGAAGAAGGTTAAAGCACACGTCCTATCTGATCTGCAGACCCACGAACTTCTTCTTTCATCTTTATGAGTAATTATTTATTTAGTTATTGAAGCACCGTCCATCTGTCGGCTTGGTAGATTTTATTTACATTATTATATCTATGATTATTATTATAATAAACGTAGTAGTTATTATCCTATCTTATTCTGCTTCTAAAGAAGAAGAGCTGACTACATGAAGAAGTAAGAAGAAGAAGAAGAAGAAGAAGACTACATAATAAGGCTGCAATTCCTTCAAGGTGTTCTCATAGAATGAGAGAGAAACTACAATCCTCAGTTCTTCAGTTGTCTCACCCCGCCACATCTATCTCAGAATCATCATCTTCTTTGTAATCTATATTTGATGAGATGCTCGTAGGATATTTTTTTCGGCGGGTGGAGTAGGAGGGAGACTCATGTCAGACTCGAAGAACAGTGAGAGGGTGAGACAGACAGAGAGACACACACACACACACACACCCACACACACACAGACAGACAGTCGCTCTACGGCTTAAATGTTCACAACACATACACGAGGACATACAGATGCATTTATAAAGACTTTTGTCTGCATCAATATCAGGGTCATAGTTTGTTATTGCCCTG
Organism: Polyodon spathula; assembly: GCF_017654505.1. Taxonomy (NCBI): domain Eukaryota; kingdom Metazoa; phylum Chordata; class Actinopteri; order Acipenseriformes; family Polyodontidae; genus Polyodon; species Polyodon spathula. The sequence goes on along the minus strand of NC_054557.1, from coordinate 19,371,961 downwards.
TAAAATGTCACAACACAATAAATATCAGGGTCTAGTGCTGTATATATAAAGACATTTCAGAGGGCTGGATCTCATCAATATCAGGGTCTAGTGCTGTATATTATAAAGACATTTCAGAGGGCTGGATCTCATCAATATCAGGGTCTAGTGCTGTATATTATAAAGACATTTCAGAGGGCTGGATCTCATCAATATCAGGGTCTAGTGCTGTATATTATAAACACATTTCAGAGGGCTGGATCTCATCAATATCAGGGTCTAGTGCTGTATATTATAAAGACATTTCAGAGGGCTGGATCTCATCAATATCAGGGTCTAGTGCTGTATATTATAAAGACATTTCAGAGGGCTGGATCTCATCAATATCAGGGTCTAGTGCTGTATATTATAAACACATTTCAGAGGGCTGGATCTCATCAATATCAGGGTCTAGTGCTGTATATTATAAACACATTTCAGAGGGCTGGATCTCATCAATATCAGGGTCTAGCGCTGTATATTATAAATGTGTATCTCCCCACTATCCACCGCTCTACAAGGCAAGACCTCTCGATACTGTTGCCCTGACAACAATACCGTCCACCAATCAGACAGTGCGGCTGGTCAGTGATGGAGTTACACCATTTCTCCTGACCTCCCTTTTTTATTTTCATAAGGTCGCTGAGAGATTGCAGTGTCCAACTATTGCAGCCATGGCAACCTCTATATGGGGGGGAGGGGGGGTATTATTTTTGAATTGTGTTTCTCAAGAGACTGAGAAGAAGGAAGGAGTGAAAGAAAAGAAGGAAGACAGAAAGAAACTGCCACCACTATTAACAGAAAAATAAATAAATAATAATACTGATAATAATATTAATAATATTGCTAGTGAGTAACAAATGCAAAAAATATCTTACTGGATTCAATGACAAGCGCAGAAGTCTTTTATTGAAGACACTGAGAACGGCTTCTGTTTAAAACGTCTGCCATGGAATTAGGCTTCTTTCAACATTTATATGCAAAAAGAGGAGAGAGAGCAGTGTGTGTGTGTGTGTGTGTGTGTGTGTGTGTGTGTGTGTGTGCCAATGTGTGTGTGTGTGTGTGTGTGTCACTGTGTGTGTATGTGTGTGTCAGTTTGTGTGTGTGTGTATGGATAGGGAGCACAGTGTTTAGTGTGTGTGTGTGTGTTGTGTGTGTGTGGATAGGGTGTGTGTGTGAATCACACCAACACACCACCCACCCATACACAGTCTCACCCACAACACACCTATCCCTCTGTCCACATGTGGGACACACACAGTGCACCAAAACACATACCCTATCCCTCAGTGTTGACACAATCTATCACATACACACGTCCACATACACACACACATCACACACACAACAGCTTATCCCCACAACAGCACACAACACACACACCACGTACACAACCTGATAGGGCGTCACAGTCACACAAGTACACACAGGCACACACACACACATACCTATGTCTGTTCGTGTCCCATCATGTGTGTGTGTCAGTGTGTGTGTGTGTGTGTGTGTGTATGGGTGTGTGTTTGTGTGTGTGTGTGTCTGTGTGTGTGTGTGTGTGTGTGTGTGTCAGAGTGCCTATCCTTCACGAATCACAGTGTTTGTGTGTGTGTGTGTGTCAGAGTGCGTGTGTATGGCTATCCCTCGCGTCACACAGAACAGCGTTTAGTGTGTGTGTGTGTGTCAGTGTGTCTGAGTGTGTGTTTCACAACTACATACCTATCCCTCGCGTGTCACAAATCACCACACACACACACCCCATGTGCTGTTCACACAAGTCCTATCCCTCGCGTGTGTTTGTTTGTGTGTGTGTGTGTGTGTGTCAGTGCGTGTGTATGGATAGGGAGCGCAGTGTTTAGTGTGTGTGTGTGTGTCAGTGCGTGTGTATGGATAGGGAGCGCAGTGTTTAGTGTGTGTGTGTGTGTGTGTGTGTGTCAGTGCGTGTGTATGGATAGGGAGCGCAGTGTTTAGTGTGTGTGTGTGTGTCAGTGCGTGTGTATGGATAGGGAGCGCAGTGTGTGTAGGTGTGTGTCAGTGTGTGTGTGTGTGTGTGTGCAGTGTAGTGTGTGTGTGTGTGTCAGTGCGTGTGTATGGATAGGGAGCGCAGTGTTTAGTGTGTGTGTGTGTGTCAGTGCGTGTGTATGGATAGGGAGCGCAGTGTGTGTGTGTGTGTGTGGGTGTCAGTGTGTGTGTGTGTGTGTGCGCATCCACTCTCGGGTCACCACATACACACAACACAGTCACGCACACAAGTGCCTAAGTCGCGTGTGTGTGTGTGTGTGTGTGTGTGTGTGTGTGTCGTGCGTGTGTATGGATAGGGAGCGCAGTGTTTAGTGTGTGTTGCGT